>NC_084621.1:25868871-25941371 GCF_033978795.1 Nerophis ophidion | reverse complement strand
TTCGTTTGGCTTTCAGACCGCTATTGGCGGACTGTGGGACTGGTCTCCTAAAGCTTTAGTAAAACTTGATAATATTCCTATTTTGTCTTGATGGTCCTTCTTACTCTGCATAGATGTCATCTGAAAGAATTTTGGATTGACCAGTGACTCGTATTCCCTGAGAGGAAGACTGGTCGGACGCAACAATTGGTATACACCTCAGTCATATTCTAGCACACATTGCATGCTATGGTTAGCGTGCTAGAATTTTCAACCCATTTTTCAGGTACACACCTCAGTAAAATATTTTGGTTCTCGACACATGTTACAGTTAGCATTTAAAGAAAACAATTCCTTTGTGGACTTTTCTGGAAAGAGGTTCCGCAGACTCTGTAGTAGCTTCCTTCAGGCTATAAGACTCTTGAACGCATCATAATAATTACCTCAATTCCCCCCAAAAACGGATTAACTTGCTGTACTATAAAGACAATATAACATACATCCGTAAACGTGGATGCATATGCAAAAGTACAATAAGTTTATCTGTACAGTAAATCTATTCATATCTGCACATTATTGCACTTTTATCCTGCACTACATCGAGCTAATGCAACAAAATTGTGTTGTTATCTGGACTGTAAAGTTCAAATTTTAATGACAATAAAGGAAGTCTAAGTCTCTAAGTCTAAGTTTAGCAAACTAACATGAGCATGATAGAATTTTATAGATAATTTAACAAGTTAACAGAGCCGTGCAATATATTTTGGTATTTTACGAATGCTACCTGTAAGCATGCTATTGTTTACATAGTACTAGAATAGAATAAAATAGAATGGACTTTATTATCATTATATTTGCATATAACGAGATTAAGGATTCCAACTTAAGGTGCGGTAGTGGGAACAAATATGGGATAACAATAAATTACACAGGAGGTATTACAGATAAAACTAAGAATTTAAATAAACGGACTACAATCCAAAAAAAATGATAAGCAATCCTGTACAATATACAAAACACTATACAAAATACTGTACAATATACAGAACAAGACAAGAGTACCGGAGTAATAAATAACAATCAGTGTTGGATGTATTGCACTCGAAGGGTAATGTTGCACAGTAGGGTATTAGGGTAGGATATTGTATAGGGGTGAATTATTTATACTGTTAGCATGCTAGCTTTTTTAGCTTACGTTGCTAATAGTTTTGTTACTTGACGCTATCTGGCCAGCATGTCAACTGTTAGCATGTCACCCCCTTTTGGCTCTTCGGCATTCATACGCAATTTCTACTGAAATTACATTTTCTAGTAGTTCGAAAGAAATCCACATATTGTACTGGTTTTGAAGGTAAAAACTACAAAAATGGCCCCCACATTCAACTTGACTTGACTTTATTTATTCATGCTTGCAGTTGAGCCATGGCCCCACTGAAAAAACAGCTGAACTTTACAATATATATCAAACAAACAAAAATAAAAAATTAAAAAGAACAGACAGTATTTTATATTTAAAAAAAACATTTTCAGGGCAGCAGCAGCAGCATGGAAACTATTAGCATTCTGGTATATGACTGTATTACTTATTTAATTAGATAGTGTCATTATACAGCTTAATTGCAGTGTGGAGGGTAGAGTTTTTAAGTCTCTTTGTCTTGGTTTTGGGCTCGGGTTCAGCCAGCTTATGTTGGTTCCTCAATGTCCTGGCAGTGCGGCTGCCTCGTGTTGGAGGTACAGTTATGATCAAAATGATTCAACACCCACACAATTTTGGTGTTTTAGCAAGTAGGACATTTATTCCGTATTTTGTTTATAGTCATATCAAATAAAAATGTGTCAAATAGACAAATGCAACTTGAATTACAACATTTTGTAACATACCAAACAGTGTCATTTCTCTTAATATCTCATTGACAAAATTATTCAACCCCTTGAAGATCATAACTCTTAAGAACAGAATTTGAATAAGGTATTTTCAATCAGGTGTTGAAAACACCTGTAGATGTGATTAGAACCATAACGAGAAACAATTAAATTGATTGATTGAAAAAGACTGTGACGCTCAGCTTCTTGTAGATGGTCAATGGTGTATTTGCAACATGGTGAAGTCCAGGGAGTGGTCAAAGAAGTCAAGAGAGGAGGTAATTTCTCTTCATAAGAAAGGATATGGATATAAGAAAATAGCAAAGACATTACACATTCCAAGAGACACAGTTGGGAGCATAATTCGCAAGTTTAAAGCTAAAGGCACAGTGGAAACACTACCTGGGCTTGGCAGAAAGAGGATGCTGTGAAGCGTACAGTGGTGAAAAACCCCCGGGTAACAGCTGAGGAACTACAACAGGACATTGCAGAGGGGGAACGCAGGTTTCGTCCCAGACAATAAGGCGCGCACTGCAAGATGAAGTCCTCCATTTCAGAACTCCCAGGCGCACCCCACTTCTGACTACCAGGCACAAAGAAGAGACTCAAGTATGCCAAAAATCATCTGGACAAACCCCAAAGGTTTTGGGAAACTGGTCTATGGAGTGATGAGACAAAACTGGAACTCTTTGGGCCTATGAATCAACGTTATGACTGGAGGACAAAAAATGAATCTTACAAAGAGAAGAACACCTGGCCTACTGTTAAGCATGGTGGGGGGTCAATCATGCTCTGGGGCGGTTTCTCTGCCTCAGGTACCGGGAATCTCCAGCGCGTTCAAGGCATTATGAATTTTATTTCCTACCAGGTTATATTAGCTGCAAATGTCATGAAGTCAGTGACAAAGCTGAGGCTTGGGAGACGTTGGACCTTCCAACAGGACAACGATCCCAAGCATACCTCCAAATCAACATCAGAGTGGTTGCAGAAGAAGGGCTGGAGGACTTTGGAGTGGCCTTCACAGTCGCCAGACCTAAATCCAATAGAAAACCTGTGGTGGGACTTGAAGAAGGCAGTTGCAGCACGCAAGCCCAAGAATATGAATGAACTGGAGGCCTTTGTCCAAGAGGAATGGGCTAAAAAAACCTGTAGATCGTTGCAAGAAGCTCGTGTCCGGTTATGTATCACGTTTGAAGGATGTCATTACTGCCCAAGGGTGTTCTACTAAGTATTAAAGATGCATGGAACTAGGGAGTTGAATCATTTTGTCAATGAGATATTAAGAAAAATGTCCTTTTTTGGTATTTTGTAAAATACAGTGTTACAATTTAAGTTGCATTTGTCTATTTGACACATCTTTATTTGATATGACTATAAACAAAATGCGGAATAAATGTCCTACTTGCTAAAACAACAAAATTGTGTGGGGGTTGAATAATTTTGATCACAACTGTAGCAGGTCATGCAGAGGGTGTTGCTCATCATGCATATCCCTGACCAGCTTCACTGCAGCCTCCTCTCTCCTGGTTTGGAGTGATGGTAGGGGTTGTGAGAAGTTTCCAGCTCTCCTTCAAATGATTTTACAGGCACGTTTCTGGACTCGCTCTAGCTCTGCCTGTTGTTTTTTTGGAGCAGCCCACTAAGAGCACTGAGCTATATTCCAGACACGGCCTGATGAGAGTGATGTAGATCGCAACAAGGTCGTCCGCAGGTGGTCCATGTCTTGCCATGACTGTGAGGTAGTGCAGCCGCTTGGAGGCGGTTTTTATTGCCTTCTCGATGTGCACATCTCCAGTGAGGTTTTGGTCGAGGTGGTAACCCAGGTACTTTGTTGTTTCCACGACAGGGACCTCCTGTCCCCTAACATCAGTGCAGGAGGCTGTGGTGGATTTCGGGCCAAACATATCCGGAGTTCTACCGACTTCTTCCCGTTGAGTATCATTTTCTTATTTGCTGCCCATTCGTCCAGCCTTTGTGCCTCCTGGCACATGGTTGTGTCTGACATGAGGCTGGATATGGGGATCGCTCTCGATAGCCCGATGTCGTCTGCATATCCGACATCAAGGGTGTCCTCAAACAGCATCCCGGGTGGCCATGTAAAGGAGGAAGACATGTGGGGAAACAACACCCCCTTGGGGCACCCTAGATGTAACTTTATTCCAGGGGCTATGAGCTCCATTTACCACCACTCTCTGTCTCCTTCCTGAGATGTAACTATGGAGACAGGCTGTCAGATATGGACACAGTCCTAGGTCCAATATGTTTTGCATTAGGATCCCATGGTCAATTACATCAATCAATCAATCAATGCTAATATATATAGCCCTAAATCACAAATGTCTCAAAGGACTGTACAAACCACTACGACTACGACATCCTCAGAAGAACCCACATAAGGGCAAGGAAAACTCACACCCAGTGGGCAAGGAGAATTCACACCCAGTGGGACGCCAGTGACAATGATGACTATGAGAAACCTTGGAGAGGACCTCAAATGTGGGCACTCCCCCCCCCCCCTCTCTAGGGGACCGAAAGCAATGGATGTCGAGTGGGTCTAACATGATACTCTGAAAGTTCAATCCATAGTGGCTCCAACACAGCCGCGAGAGTTCAGTTCAAAGCGGATCCAAGACAGCAGCGAGAGTCCCGTCCACAGGAAACCATCCCAAGCGGAGTCGGATCAGCATCGTAGAGATGTCCCCAACCGATACAGGCGAGCGGTCCATCCTTGGTCCCGAAGAGCGGTCCATCCTGGGTCTCGATTCTGGACAGCCAGTACTTCATCCATGGTCATCGGACCGGACCCCCTCCATAAGGGAGGGGGGGACAGAGGAGAAAAAGAAAAGCGGCGGCAGATCAACTGGTCTAAAAATGAGGTCTATTTAAAGGCTAGAGTATACAAATGAGTTTTAAGGTGAGACTTAAATGCTTCTACTGAGGTAGCATCTCGAACTGTTACCGGGAGGGCATTCCAGAGTACTGGAGCCCGAACGGAAAACGCTCTGTAGCCCACATCAAAAGCTTTCGACATATCTGCCAACAGTACTCTCACCATCGTTGGTTTGAAGTCGGTTTCGGTAAGCCAGGTGTGCATTGCCCTGACTAGAGCCCTTGTAGTACTGTGCTTAGGCAGATATGCATTCTTTGATATGTCAGTCTGTGGACCTCAGCTGAAGAAAAAAAATGTGCGCGCCCCTGCTCTTACTTACTTCAGTACAATTTTTGGCTACTCAACCCACTTCTGCATAGAGGGCATCGTAGAATTGCATTTTAACACGCCCCGTCTGCCAGAGAATAAGAAGAAATAGCAGTGTTGCAGAATCTGCGAATTTGCCCCTATATCTCGCGAGTAAACAAGACTCATCTGTTTTTCAAAAGAGAGACTTGTGACAAATCTAGCGTCATTTTCTGGAAACAGACACAAACGCACGATGGCCCCTCCCCCAAATGAAAGCCGGTCTCGCCTGTGACATAAAACCACAAAAAAGAAGCGACAGGAGAAACGTGTTTGTTTGGCTTTTCGTGTTTTTACGCCAACTTTTTGTCATTCCCACGGCGTCCACAAAAATGACATGCACCATGGCCGATTATAAAAATCAGACAGTTCCATTGTGTGTTTGTATCCCGACGAGCGCCAAAATGTAACAAATCCTGTAACAAGTCCTCTGTGGCAAATTAGCTTTTGCATACAAACCAACCAACACGTTACCTGCCATTAGCACAATAATGGACACCACTGACTCAGAGGCACCAGAGCGAAGTCCTACCAGAGGATTTAGGTCCAGTTTGAAAATCCTCTACTTGCCCAGTCAGTCGGCTTGGCTCTGGTTCCAGTTCCAGTGCCAAACTGTGGTTACTGTCCAGTCCAAAGACGCGCCACCCGTGAGCTCCCGATGGAACCTGAAAAATAGAACCGACATGTGTAAGGCCCCAGCAGCAAAACAGGAAGATGGCAATTTTAGGCCAAAAACCGGGTTTGTTATTTAACGAACTCATCCTAGGGACTTGGACCAAATGAGCCGTCTTTAAAATGACAGATACTAGAGAGATAGGCGATGATAAATTGGGGCTTTTGTCTGCGCCTTAAGATGTGGGCGTGGCTTGGTGCCAAACTTTGGTCTGATGGGGTGCCACAGAACCTTCAACATTTCTAATTAGGCTCCACAAATTCAGATCTCAATCATAATCGGTACACATGACGATGAGGACTGTGATGAGGTGGAGACTTGTCCAGGGTGTACCCCGCCTACCGCCCGAATGCAGCAGAGATAGGCTCCCAAAAGGGACAAGTGGTAGAAAATGGATGGATGACGATGAGGACACCCTGAAGTGCTGGATAGGGGAAAAAAAATTATTTTTCGATTTGGACAATTATAAAATCGTTTAGTAAACGTCAATTGATAAGCGATAATAATAATAATAAATACATTTAACTTAATTATTGTAAATTTTGCTGACTGCAACGAGCCACCTTACAGACCGGCTCCTTTATTAGCGGGCAGTTTTCTATTATTCAATAAATGCGATGGGAATAAATGTAACTGGGTTTTTTTAGAACAAATACACTTTTTTTAAAAGTTGCAAGTAGGGATGTCCGATAATATCGGACACCTTAAAACGCACTGCCTTTGCGTGCCGGCCCAATCACGTAATATCTTCGGCTTTTTACACACACAAGTGAATGCACTGTATACTTGGTCAACAGCCATACAGGTCACACTGAGGGTGGCCGTATAAACAACTTTAACACTGTTACAAATATGCGGCACACTGTGAACCCACACCAAACAAGAATGACAAACATATTTCGGGAGTGCTAGCGGGGTGCATAATATAGTCATTAAAAGGCATGGATGCAAAGGATTCTGGGTATTTGTTGTGTTGTGTTTATGTTGTGTTACTGTGAGGATGTTCTCCCGAAATGTGTTTGTCATTCTTGTTTGGTGTGGGTTCACAGTGTGGTGCATATTAGTAAGAGTGTTAAAAGTTGTTTATATCACAACCTTCAGTGTAACCTGTATCACCCAGTATGCCTTGCAGTCGTGTACGTGTATCTGCGGAAGCCACATACAACATGTTGCTGGACTGGCGAGCAGTTTGTACATGTTGTAGAAGGCGTCTAAGGCAATGCCTTCATAGCACGCCCTTATTATTGTTATCTGGGTGACCACCAGCAGATATTCGGGAGAACGGTCGCGGCTCCCATTGTCTTCTTTATTTTGTGAAACGGGTCAAAATGGCTCTTTGAGTGGTAAAGGCTGCCGACCCCTGCGCTAGAGAATGAAGAGTGCTTGAAACTCTGCATATCATTCTGGGCCACACCCAAAAAATGCCGAAGCAACTATTTCCAGATCAACACAGTATGAAAAAAAATAGTCAACAGAAGGAGATAACGTCCGCAGTAACCTACCACATAGCAAAGGACGAACACTACTTGATTTCCTATTACGCAGCTCATTTTTATTTGACAGTTATTGAAATATCTTGTGTGACATCATACACAAAAGTGCACTTAATTTGTTTTAAACTATTGTAGTGGCATTCTGTACAAAAAGTGCACGTTAATTTAGTGTTGTTTTGATATGTATTTTGGCCTGGATTTGCAGTTCATTTTCTCTCTTTGTAGCACGTAGCTTTGATGTAAGCTACCTCGCTACATGGGTCTAACAGGAGCTAAGCTACGGGAAAGCTATGTAGCTTAGCTACATGTAGCTTCTTCCTGCCCATCATTGCCTATGAGTCATGTTCCAAGACCCCCCATGTCGACGTTGAGTACTCACTCATAGACGACAGTCGCTATTTTCTTCTGTGGAACGCCATCTTCACCGGGCGACACTTTAAAAATTCTGGTGCCTTCGGGGTCGTCGGGGCCTTCATGCGAGGACAGGTGCCAACATCTCATGGCGATATTGCAGAACTTTCTACCTGCGGAATTGGCAAAGAGTACATTTTGGATGACGCCATCGCAGTCAAACCCTACGATAATCACCATGAGCGTCGAAGACCACAGAGACGTCTTCTGGAGTTACAAATAGGATATCTTCCATGGAGATGGTGAGATTCTGCCTCTGACGCGCCGACAGCGGCTGGCACTTCTTCTCTATGTATCTGATTGTCTGGAATGACAACACATTGAAAGAAAAAAAGCAATTTTCTATTTACTCTGGTGGAAATATTACTTTTTGGGCTGTAAATGTCCAAAGTTGTTGTCTCACCTCTACAGACACGAGCCCAATCATTTGGAAGTATTTGCCTTTGGACATCAAATCGGAGACGTGGACCACCGCCTGGGACACGAACATCGTTAGTGCTTCCAATTGTCACCCTCATTCACATTCAATTACAAACCCCTCTATTCGGTGTACAGACTTTTAAACAAAGACAAATAGATACATCTTTTTGCAGTCTGTTGTGGTCAGTGCCCTGTACTTTGCAGTGATTTGTTGGGGGAGCAGCACTAGCAAGAGGGACTTAACTTCAACATGAGCCTTACGCTGCAGAAAGTCCCCACACTGTGGAAAACCTCATGCGTGGTCCCCATCCCCAAGTGCACGCGCCCCAGCACGTCGAAGGACTACAGGCCGGTGGCTCTAACCTCCCATATCATGAAGACCGTGGAGAGGTTGGTCCTGGAACAACTCTGCCCTACAGTCAAGGCCCACCAGGACCCACTCCAATTCGCCTACCAGCCCCGAGTGGGAGTGGAGGACGCAGTCATCTACCTGCTGAACCGAGCCCACGCCCACCTGGACAAGCCTGCGAGCAGTGTGAGGGTCATGTTTTTTGACGTCTCCAGTGCTTTCAATACTATACGGCCTGGGCTACTTGGTGTGAAGTTGGAGAAGATGCAGGTGGAGGCCCCCTTGGTGTCCTGGGTTTTATATTACCTGACTGACAGACCACAGTACGTTCGACTGCAGGACTGTGTCTGACAGGCTGGTCAGCAACACCGGGGCCCCGCAGGGCACAGTCCTCTCCCCCTTCCTCTTCACCATTTACACCACCGATTTCCACTATCAGTCAGAGTCCTGCCACCTTCAGAAGTTTTCTGATGACTCTGCGATAGTGGGATGTATTGAGGATGGTGATGACGAGGAATACAGGACACTGGTGGAGGACTTTGTCACATGGTGTGGAAAGAACCACCTCCAGCAAAATTTGACAAAGACTAAGGAGCTGGTTGTGGACCTGTGAAGGAGGTGGAGTATTTCAGCGACCCCTGTTTCCATCAGGGGGGGTCGATGTGGACATGGTAGAGCAGGGGTCGGGAACCTTTTTGGCAGAGAGAGCCATGAAAGCCAAATATTTCAAAATGTATTTCCATGAGAGCCATATAATATTTTTTAACACTGAATACAACAAAATGCGTGCATTTTTAAGTAAGACCAACATTTTAAGAGTATAATAAGTATCTTATTATTTTTAATAACATTGTTATTCTAAAAGTTAACCAATAATAAATATAATACTTATTTCCATTAATGCGACAACTTGAACAGGTGCGATAGAAAATGGAGGGTTGGATTAAAATTAACGTTATTTTTAACACTGTGATTACCAGCAGAAATATTAATTAGTTATCATGTTAAGCAATGTCAGCTAAGATTTATCTGAGAGCCAGATGCAGTCATCAAAAGAGCCGCATCTGGCTCTAGAGTCATAGGTTCCCTACCCTTGGGACAGAGCCGCCTCTACTTCCTCAGGAGGCTAGGATCCTTCAACATCTGTACAAAGATGTTGAAGATGTTCTACGAGTCGATGGGGTCGGCGCCTTCTTGTACGCCGTGGCTTGCTGGGGCAGCTGGCTAAGAGTGAGGGACACAAACAGACTGGACAAGTTGGTAGAGAAGGCCAGTAACGTGGTGGGAGTGGAGCGGGATTCTCTGGCGGTGGTGTCAGAGAGGAGAAGTCTAGCAAAACTCCTAGCCATTATGGAAAACACCTCCCACCCAATACACCCGGACCTTGCGGAGAAAATGAGCACGTTCAGTGGAAGGCTCAGAATCCCAAAATGCAACAAGAAACGACACAGGAGGTCCTTCACACCGACAGCCATCAGACTGTATAATGTATATGTTCCTTGACTGCACTTAAATGTAGAATATATGTAGAATATATTTATACTATTCATGTATTATATATTATGTATATAATATATTTTATATATTATTTATTATTGTCTATTGTGAGCAAACTGTGATGCTGAATTTCCCCCAGGGATCAATAAAGTACTATCTATTCTATTCTATTAACCTGGATTGACAAACTGATCTGAAAATTCGTCAAACTATCGGCATGCAGTTGGAGACAAATCTCAGTGCCCCTCCCGAAAATCTCCCGGGGCAACCATTCTCCCGAATTTCTCCCAATTTCCACCCAGACAACAATATCGGGGGCGTGCCTTAAAGGCACCGCCTTTATCGTCCTCTACAACCTGTCGTCACGTCCGCTTTACTGCCATACAAACAGCGTGTCGGCCAGGCCAAATATTATATGCGGCTTTTATACACACACACACACACAAGCGAATGCTAGCATACTTGGTCAACAGCCATACAGGTCACACTGAGGGTGGCCGTATAAACAACTTTAACACTGTTACAAATATGTGCCACACTGTGAACCCACACCAAACAAGAATGACAAACACATTTCGGGAGAACATCCGCACCGTAACAACATAACCACAACAGAACAAATACCCAGAACCCCTTGCAGCACTAACTCTTCCGGGATGCTATAATATATACAACCCCCACCCCCATCTCCCGAATTCGGAGGTCTCAAGGTTAGCAAGTATGCATCGTGGACAATACTGCCCACCTACTCCACCAGACAATTGAGGGACAGCGGGGCTCATAAGCCAACAGGCTCCTTCAGCTTCGTTCCCACAGTGTTCCATTCAAGAACTCCTTCATTCTGCACTCCATCCAGCTGTGTAATCACCCGCCACACAGCAATAGAGGATATATGTCTATTACCTGAACGTTTTTTATGTTAGCTACCTCTCTTTGTTTATAATGTCTATTTTCGGCTGGATCTACTCTCTATTTTATGCTGGCCTTTTTAAAAAAAAATTTCTGCAGCTGTTACATGTAATGTAAAATAGTACATGGTAATTGGGATTTGTTATATATTGTATTTATCATATAAAAATATGGTATAATAATATATCAATATATATCATATACTGTATATATATAGTATGTACTGTAAATATGACATATATGTTATATTTTATATTGCTGCGATGGTATATCTTTAGTCTATTTATGGGGGGCGGCATGGCACAGTTGAGAGAGTGGCCGTGCCAGCAACTTGAGGGTTCCTGGTTTGATCCCCAGCTTTTGCCAACAAAGTCATGTCTGTTGTGTCCTTGAGGAAGACACTTCACCCTTTTTCCTGATGGGTCGTGCTTAGCGCCTTGCATGGCAGCTCCAACCATCAGTGTGTGAATGTGTGTGTGAATGGGTGAATATGGAAATAGTGTCAAAGCGCTTTGAGTACCTTGAAGGTAGAAAAGCGCTATACAAGTATAACCCATTTACCATTTAGTCTACATATTACCTGCGATGAGGTGGCGACTTGTCCAGGGTGTACCCCGCCTTCCGCCCGATTGTAGCTGAGATAGGCGCCAGCGCCCCCCGCGACCCCAAAAAGGGAATAAGCGGTAGAAAATGGATGGATTACCTGCATTATCCTTTCCATCCTTTGAAACTGAGCTACTGTGTGGAACAATTTCCCTTGTGGATGAATAAAGTTTGTCTAAGTCTAAATAGGCTTCTGTTTGCCAACAATTTATCTGTGTACGAACATTTTATCCATTCATTTTGTGTTCCTCCTGCAAGTTAAAAAACAGCGCACAACATTTTAGTGAGGAGGCGGAGCCCTCCACGTCACTTATTACAGCATTGCAGTACAGAACCAGTCACTCACTACTCCGCACTTCAGCGTGTCTTTTTTTCAAAATGTTTCGCCTTTTTTCCCCAGATTTTTTGCCTTTTTTACAGTTTGTTGATTTAATATGAACCCAAAGACTCAACAGACCGGTGAAGAAAAGAGGGAATCTCTGTGGAGTTAAAAAAAAAAAAAAAAAAAGACTATTTGCGACTAAAGGCACTCACAAGTATGGAAGAATTGATGAAACAGGCTTCATACTACCCGACTTTTCTGGAAAACGATGCCAGAGCCGATTTATTTTTCTGTCTCCTGCCTTATATCCTCAGCTCTCTGCCGATGTTAATGTAGGTTGACTTTACTCTTTGAAATTGTTATTATTGTAGCAATACGGTTGTTAAAGTTAATGATTTCTGGGATTTCTGATTGTTTGTGAGGGCACCATAGTGGCTTTTGTGTGTGTGCACACGTTGGCAGAGCAATGCATATAGCACAGTTCAGCTAGTTAATAAAAAAAGTCCATCCATTGTTATGTTTATTTGATATACAGAGCTGTATGCTATTTATATTGTGTACAAACCTACACTAAGATATGGACTTTAGCCACACCTTGAACTCACAAATCATATTAACATTGTTTAAGGAAAAATTTGCTTCATTATGCAAACTTTTTGATTCATGTACCCCGTTCAAGAAATAATTAAGTTCGTAAATCAAGGTTCCACTGTACATTGTACCGTTCATAATATAGAACAAAACACTTTGTTGTCATCAAACATGACGAAAATACAGGTGGCGACTCGTTATTTGCAGCTAAAATACAATATAAACAATGAATAACGTGCAAAATAAATACCAGTACAGACAGCAGTGCAACAGTGGAAAAACATTGAAAGCCATTGGGATAGATTCAATATCTTCATGGTCCACAGGTAAAAAATGTTTTTAACTCTGTTTCTCCTGCTCTTGTGTGACCGAAATCACTTCCCTGATGGCAGCGGGCTTAACGAGTGCTGACAAGGGTAAGCGCTGTCTGCCAGTATTTGGTTTGCTTTGCCGAGGCAGCGAGAGCGAGTAATGTTCTCTGGGGTGGGCAGGGGGCGTCCGATTATCTTCTCCGCTGTCCTGGTCGCCCTCTGCAGGGCTTTCCAGTCTGCAGCAGAGCAGACACCAAACCACACAGTTACACAACACATCAGCTCTGGCTCTATGGTGGCCCGGGTAAAAACATATCCACAGTTCCTCCTCAAGTTGGTTCCCCCGCATCACACAAAGGGAGTGGAGTCTCCGCGGTGCCAATTTGACCGGAACTAAAATGTTGGGAGTCCATGCGAGGTTTGACATGTAAGTTCCCAGGAATTTAAAGGAGGTCACAGTCTCCACCTCCAAGTGGAGCAAGTTTTTCTCTGTTTTCAAAAATCAATGACTATTCCCTTGGTCTTTGTGGTGTTCAGCCTCAGGTTGTTCTTGGTGCACTGCCCTCCCACAACTGTATATCCTCTCTGTAGACGGGTTCGTCAACCCCGTGATCAGGCCCTGTGGTATTATCTGCGAACTTGATGATGGTTTTTGAGGGATGAATGGGGACACGTAGGGGTGTAACGGTACACATACATTTCGGTTCAGTACGTACCTCGGTTTAGTGGTCACGGTTCGGTTAATTTTCGGTACAGTAAGAAAACAACAAAATATAAATTTTTTGGTTATTTGTTTACCAAATTTGCAAAATCTTCCAGCAAAAACATTTTTCTTAGTGGAATATTTGATGTGAAGTAATGGGAACCTTGGATAGGTCAATAATTCATAATAACATTGATTTTGATTCAATATTATGTTTTGAGCAATGACAGTTTGAAAGAAAAAAAAAACAGCTTTGTTTTATTAGTCAACATTGCAACTTTTTATAAATTGCATTTAGCCTTTAAGCTTTTTTATTTCACTTTTGTTATATTTTTGTTTATTTTAATAGTATTTTTAGAATGTGCCGTGGGCCTTTTAAAACATTAGCTGTGGGCACCCCTGCTATAGATAATAAAAAATAAAATCTGATAAATCTATGGATAAAAAGCAGAGCCTGGCGACGCATGCACGTTTATCATAACTCTCTCGCGCTCTGTCTCTGCCCCTCCCTCACGAATGCTGCTGCGTGCAAAATTTGTTTTGTTTTTAACCCCTTCTTAACCCTGAACGTACATTGAAAATAGTCGCAGCCCTAACTTAAAATGCCGGACATTTGAGGCATTTAAGAAAGTCCACCCGGACAGCCCTGCAAAAGAGGACATGTCCGGTGAAAATAGGACGTATGGTCAGTCTATCGTAGCCCGGTCGCTGCTAGGATGCCGTGTGTTGTGCCTCGGTGTGCATTGTTTACACAACGTGCGGTACGCTACTTAATATGTCCGTGTGGAAACTTGTTCGATACACCTCCGAACCAAACCGAAATCCCCGTACCAAAACGGTTCAATACGAATACACGTACCGTTACACCCCTAGAACACAGTAATACGTATATACTGTAGGACATACTGGAGGGAGCTCAACACACAGCACTGAAGGGAGCCAGTGCTGAGTGCCGGGGTGGAGGAGCATACTTGACCAGTTGGTCAGCTTCTAGTAGTAGCTACTAGTTGTAGCTTCTAGAGCTGTGGTCGACGAACAGCATCCTGACCACGGTATCCGGGAGGTCCAGATGTTCCACAGCTGAGTGGAGAGCAGTGGCGATGGCTTCCTCTGTGGACCGGGTTGGCCTGGTGTAGATCAAATTGGGGATTGGGATGACATTGGCTGCCCTAAAAAAGGGCCTGTGCCAGGGATTAATTGAAGACCCCTGTCAGTACGCTTGTGTTCTTTTCACACCAGTACCTCCCATATTACAGTGTACGTACTCTATTATGCCACTTTTTGCCAAATATTAAGAAAACATTAGGGGTGTCAAAAATGATCGCATCATATACACTTAGATTGCAATTAATTTTGACCGTACAAGCTCTTTCAACTTAACAACTATATGGTCAGTGATCAGATCAATGCATACCACCAAAATACCACCTAAAAGAACTTCAGATAAATATGGAACCTGTTGCATGGTGGGGCCCCTCAGTACTTCACTGACTTGCTGTGCCCCTACTCTTCAGGGCGCAGCCTCCGGTCTTCTAAGTGAAGTGTGAAGTGAATTATATTTATATAGCGCTTTTCTCAAGTGACTCAAAGCGCTTTACATAGTGACACCCAATATCTAAGTTAGATTTAAACCAGTGTGGGTGGCACTGGGAGCAGGTGGGTAAAGTGTCTTGCCCAAGGACACAACGGCAGTAACTAGGATGGCACAAGCAGGAATCGAACCTGCAACCCTCAAGTTGCTGGCACGGCCACTCTACCAACCGAGCTATAATACTAAAGATCCCAAAAACTTGTTTTAAAACCAGTGGAGACCTGGCATTCCAGGCTTTAGCTGCCAGACTCTGGAACAATTTGCATCAGTCCCTCTTGACTGTGTTGAAACTTTTAAGAAACATTATTATTATACACAAAGCAAACTATAACCTGCTTCCCAAGAATATACAACAATTCTTCTCAACAAAAGAAGAGAAATATAATCTTAGAGAAAAATGTAATTTAAAACATGTGTATGCACGTACAACACTTAAGACCTTCAGTATATCAGTATGTGGAATTAAATTATGGAATGGATTAAGCAAAGCAATCAAACAATGTACTAATATGATCCACTTCAAGAAACTCTTCAAACTGGAAGTGTTTACAAAGTACAAAAATGAAGAACCATGATAAACATTCTGATTTTACTCAAACATTCATTCTCAAAAAAATCTGACTTATCTCATCGTATGGAATAAAACTTACTTAAGCAATTATTTATTTATTTATTTATTTATTTGTATGGTGATTACTTATTACTTATGGAGTATACATTGTGAATACATTGAGAACAGGAAGTGAACAAAAGTTTTAGCAACTGTTATGTAAAGAAAAGGGGTAGGATTAAATAAGCTCTGCTTCTTCCTCCTCCTTTTCGAACATGTTGAAAAGAGAAACTAGAAATTGTGATTTATCATGTTGTATGCTTGCATGTTCGAAATAAACTCAAACTCAAACACAAACTCAAACATTTGAAAACTTCTCTTTTTAGTAAAGCTTTTAGTTAATGCACCTTTTAGCTATCTTTTTAATCCACTGTGTATCCTTTTTATGATGTTGCCCCTGTTGTTTTAAATTGAATTGTTGTTTTATTTCACCTATGTTATGTACAGCGGTTTGTGATTTTATCTGTGAAAAGCGCTTTACAAATAAAATGTACTTACTTAATTACTAACCAAGTCTTTTGCAAATAAATGACACGCATTTAAGTGAAATGTTTAAAAATGTTCCTGGATGACATTCTGACGATAAAATTGCATTTGTGTACAAATACTGGGAGTCTTCTCTTAAGCACATTTTAATTATGCAAGCAAGTAATCACCCGCGATTAATTGTGATTGATCCAAATTCCAAACTGTGATTAATCTGATTTAAAAAATTACAATAATTTGACAGCCCTACTAAAGCATATGCAAGTGTAATAGATTTGTGCAACAATACAAACTACAATCATAAACTTTTCATTCATCTACAAAGTGAGGACAATTATCTTCACAAATGAGCATTTTTGCATTGGAACTAAACTAACTGAGCACAAAAGTGATTGTGAATATCATTGTATATCAAATAAAATACCAAAACATTTAATTATTCGCTATAATAATGATAAAAATACTATGGGCTGCTGGCATTGCAGCAGGCCCATAATTATTATAATAGGACTTTTTGTATTGTGCATTAAAGTGAATACAATAATAACATTAAATTTTTTTATAATATAAAATAGTATCATTGTAATAATTGTAGAATATGATGAAGACAAAAGCAGTGAATAGGCGCTGGCATTGCAGCAGGCCCATAATTATTGTAACAATGATAACACTTTTTGTATTGTGCAATTAAAGTGAATAAACTAACATTATTATTATTAATAATATAAAATAGTATCAATAAAATAGTATAATAATATAATATAATGAAGACAAAAGCAGTGAATAGGCGCTGGCATTGCAGCAGGCCCATAATTATTATAATAATGATAACACTTTTTGTATTGTGCAATTAAAGTGAATACACTAACATTATTATTATTAATAATATAAAATAGTATCAATAAAATAGTATAATAATATAATATAATGAAGACAAAAGCAGTGAATACTCGCTGGCATTGCAGCAGTCCCATCATTATTATAAGAGTTTTTGTATTATGCATTAAAGTGAATAAAATAATAACATTATCATTATTATAATTATTGATATAATATAGTGTCATTGTAAAAATAATATAATACGATGAAGACAAAAGCAGTGAATAGGCGCTGGCACTGCAGCAGGCCCATAATTATTATAATGAGACTTTTTGTATTGTGCATTAAAGTAAATACAATAATACCATTATTATAATTAATAATATAATATAGTATCATTGTAACAATAATATGATATGATAAATGAGTTGTACTTGTATAGCACTTTTCTACCTTCAAGGTACTCAAAGCGCTTTGACACTACTTCCACATTTACCCATTCACACACACATGGAGGGAGGTGCCATGCAAGGCGCTAACCAGCACCCATCAGGAGCAAGGGTGAAGTGTCTTGCTCAGGACACAACGGACGTGACGAGGTTGATACTATGTGGGGATTGAACCAGGGACCTTCGGGTACCGCACAGCCACTATTCCACTGCGCCACGCCGTCCCAAGACAATAATAATGCTAAGACTTTGTATTGTGCATTGAAGTGTATACAATGATAACATTATTATTATTAATAATATAATTCTTATCATTGCAATAATAATATAATGAGATGAATACAAAAGCAGTCAATAGGCGCTGGCATTGCAGCAGGCCCATAATTATTATAATAAAACTTTTTGTATTTTGCATTAATGTGAATAAAATAACATTATTATTATTATTATTATTATCATTATTATTATGAAATCGTATCATTGTAATAATAAAATAATATGATGAAGACAAAAGCAGTGAATAGGCGCTTGCATTGCAGCAGACCCAAAATTGTTATAATAAGACTTTTTGTATTGAGCATTACAGTGAATACAATAGTAACATTATTATTATTAATAATATAATATAGTATCATTGTAATAATAATACAATACGATGAAGATAAAAGCAGTGAATGGGCGCTGGCAGTGCAGAGGGCCCATACTTATTATAATAAGACTTTTTGTGTTGTGCATTTAAGTGAATAAAATAACATTATTATTATCATTATTATTAATATAATATAGCGTATTCACTGCTTTTGAGACACTAGTGATTTAGGGCTATATAAGTAAACATTGATTGAATAATAATATAATATGACATGATGAAGACAAGTAGTAATGTTTACCTGCTTGACTCCTCTTTCAAAGCCCTCACAGCTGACATCCAGGTCGAAGTAGAGTTCAAGCAGGAAGCAGATGACTTTACACCGGATCCAAGTGATCGGATCCGGGGTGCCGACCACCGAGATGTCCGAGTGCCGGCCGGAGGTCTCACTCCCCGGGTCCTCAGCTCCGGGCTTTGAGCAGAACATTCGCTCATTCTGACCCCAGAACATGACTCTTCTCCGGGCGTCGACGACCTCTTCGTGCCGGCTGAATGTCCACCGGCACACTCCCGTGGCCATGGGTCGACGAAGGCCGCTCTTCCAGCCGCGGATGCCGGGTGAGCCGGTCGCCAACTCCCGGCAGGCTGCGAGGCGGCTGAACCGCAGCATGACGGCGGGGAAGCGGCGTCGTTTGACCGGCGAGCGGGAAGTTACAAGCCACCTTAATTGTCTTATACAAGTCAACCATTTTTTTTACCCACAATGCTCCTGGGTTTGGTTACGTCACTGATGCCTTTAAGTACTGATGGACATCGGAGAACTGTTGCTTTTAATGACATTTAATATATTAACTGTAGTGCAAAATGTAATGTAATTTACGCTTAGGTTGCTATACAAACATAAATATTGTATTTTTGTTTTTCATGATTTTACTTTATAATGTAGTGTAGTGGTTGCTCAATACAATAAACAAATATATTAGCCTAATTAAACAATTTTTAGAAAGATTTGTATGAATAAAATAATTGATATCAATCAATCAATCAATGTTTACTTATATAGCCCTAAATCACTAGTGTCTCAAAGGGCTGCACAAACCACCACGACATCCTCGGTAGGCCCACATAAGGGCAAGGAAAACTCACACCCAGTGGGACATCGGTGACAATAATGACCCAGTGGGACGTCGGTGACAATAATGACTATGAGAACCTTAGAGAGGAGGAAAGCAATGGATGTCGAGCGGGTCTAACATGATACTGTGAAAGTTCAATCCACAATGGATCCAACACAGTCGCGAGAGTCCAGTCCAAAGCGGATCCAACACAGCAGCGAGAGTCCCGTCCACAGCGGAGCCAGCAGGAAACCATCCCAAGTGGAGGCGGATCAGCAGCGCAGAGATGTCCCCAGCCGATACACAGGCAAGCAGTACATGGCCATCGGATCGGACCGGACCCCCTCCACAGGGGAGAGTGGGACATAGAAGAAAAAGAAAAGAAACAGCAGATCAACTGGTCTAAAAAGGGAGTCTATTTAAAGGCTAGAGTATACAAATGAGTTTTAAGGTGAGACTTAAATGCTTCTACTGAGGTGGCATCTCGAACTGTTACCGGGAGGGCATTCCAGAGTACTGGAGCCCGAACGGAAAACGCTCTATAGCCCGCAGATATAATAAATACAATTGTTTTTAATTGGTTAACGCATGAGTGTCTTTACTCAACAAGTCCAGCAGAGGGAGACATTTAGCTATATTTTACACTACCCATTATGGTGGAAAAACCACGCACGGAAAGTTTAACTTTTTTTTCTTTTCTTTTTTTTTTTTTACTTTAGAACACACGCACGCACGCGGCCAGGTGCGCCAAATAATTATGTGCAAAAAGGCGAAAAGAGAGAAAAACATTCCGGGTTCGAATGCTACTAATGCATGTGTCAACAATTAGCAATATTTACTCATTCGTGTGACACCAGCGTGTCGCTGCAGAATATTCTGAACGACATAAAAAGGATAAGCTGTAAAACAAAAAAGAAAAAAAGGATGGATAATGTGCATCATTTTTTAATATTTTAGTGTAGTTAAAATTAAATAGATATTGACGGAAGACAATATTGTTCCACCTACCTGTATATACAAAATATGTATACAATTATATTGTTTATTAGCACAGTGTTCGTTTTAAAAAATGCCACTGAACACAAATAAAAATCTGTGTCGTATTTCAAAATAAAATATAATTTTTTGTCGAATTTAAAAATATATATATATATAACGTCTTAATGTTTTAAAAATACTATGTAGTGGGTGGGAATGTCTGATGCTGGATGTCAATAACAATAACATTTAAAAAATAAAATGAAAACATATATATAATGTTTTATATTTACTTTACAGGCAACATTGTTTTGGCACTGAAAGAGACTGTTGCCGGCACGATGCCAATGAATAATAACTGATGATAATTCATTGCAATATTTTATGATAAATGGCCAAAAGGGACAAGCGGTATGAAATGGATGGATGGTAACATAAAAACCGCGGAAGCATGAGGACGACGCATGTGTGCGTGCGCCCGTGCGCGTGCGTTATAGAAAAAAGTCGTGATGAACAAAAGTGTGATTTTTTTGATTTATTCTTCTTTTTTTTTTTTTGTGCAGATTGAATTTACAAGTCTCACAATTTCACACTTAAGTCAAATCACTTACGTACAAAAAAAAATGTTAAGTTCTAGTCCCCGAGAAAATGTGACGTATTTGTTAGTTAATGCCAAGTAAATATAAATGACGTGGAATGTGTAGTCGGACACTTTATTAGGCACACAATAATGACAACCTTTATAAAGTCATATAATTCTAATTGATTTAATATGTTTTTATTATTAGTTTGCAATTTTTTTTCTAATATGTTTTTACTTTATTCATCAGCTGTACAAAAATGTGTCGTTTTTTAGAGTGTCGTGCTATTTCATCTAATATTAAAATACATTTGTCATTTCGACTTTTTCTTCACCGCGACATCTCCGACTTAAGTTTGAGCTAATGAGAGAAATTAGCATTTAATAGTTGATGTTTTTTTCCACTCTACGCTGACAAATTATTTTCCCGCTTCTGTTTTTTTTATTTTAATTCATCTGCGCATAAATTAAAAAAATCTGCCCAAACTTATTATTCACCGGAGATGTGATTAATATGCAAAATTATGCAAATTAAGATGCAATTAGGTTCCGATTCTCCAGTGGAATTTTCCATTATAATTTAATACAAAGTAACAGAGTAATTGGTGTCACGTGTAATTACGCTTAGTGGAGCGCGGTGGCCAGGATGCGAGTGTTGCCGCGGAAACGGACCGCGGCCCGGCTCGGCTTGTCCGAGGACGCGTCGACTTTTAATGAGTGAATCTGGAAGTTTCAGGTGGGTTTATTTTTTTATTTTTTTGGTGTGTGATTTGGCGCACCAGACCCCTTTTTAGTTCTTAGGATCAACGTTTGATTCCCAAACACAAGGATGGACGCGCCGGACTTGGACAAGGAGAACTTAACGCTTCCTTCCTGGGAGGCCAGTAGTTTGCATGTGCTGACTTTACACACACACACACACACACACACACACACACACACACACACACACACACACACACACACACACACACACACACACACACACACACACATGAAACACACCTAAATGTAACAGACACGCACAGAGAGAGTGCTATCTGTCTTGCTCGCCATCACCGCCGCGAACAAAGACGTCCTCCCTCGGCCGTCCTCACCGCCTCCACTCTCCTGGCTGCGCTCTCTCAAAGAACATAATCCCTCAACAAAATGGAGGCACAAAGGAAACTTGAGCTCAATCCTATAAAGGCGCGGACACGCCACACAATGCGTCCTCCCACCCGTTTCCCCGTATCCTCGTCCCCCTGCACGCCTCGGGCCCCCCCACCCGCCTGCCGTGAAATGCCCCACGGCACAGATCAGGATTTATCCAACACATTCCCCTCCTTTTTTCTCCTTCTCCTCCTCCATCCGTCCTTTCCTTCACGATTAACTCCTCGCGCCTTAGCCCCGCCCTCCTGCCGCCATCGACCCCCCCCCCCCTGAACCCCCATACCTCCACATGGATGGAGCGCACCTGGACTGCCTTCATGTTTGTTTACATTGCTGATGCCGCACATACATGTCTGTCACCGAGTTGGCAGTTATATGAGTCAGTTAGTTATGACTTACTGAGTTGTATGAGTCAGTTAGTTATGACTTAGTGAGTTATATGAGTCAGTTAGTTATAACTTAGTGAGTTGTATGAGCCAGTTATGAATTCAAGAGTTGTATAAGTTAGTTCTGACTTAGTGAGTTATATGAGTCAGTCAGTTATGACTTAGTGAGTTGTATGAGTCAGTTAGCTATGACTTGGTGAGTTATATGAGTTAGTTATAACTTAATGAGTCACATGAATCAGTTAGCTATAACTTAGTGAGTTGTATGAGTCAGTTAGTTATGACTTAGCGAATTATATGAGTTAGTTATAACTTAATGAGTCACATGAGTCAGTTAGTTATGACTTAGCAAATTATATGAGTTAGTTATAACTTAATGAGTCACATGAGTCAGTTAGTTATAACTTGGTGAGTTGTATGAGCCAGTTATGAATTCATGAGTTGTAGAGTTAGTTTTCACTTAGTGAGTTGTATGAGTCAGTCAGTTATGACTCAGTGAGTTGTATATTCCAAGATGGCGGCGCCCGTCAGGGCTGCAACATTGCGGAGCTGCTGCTAAAGATGGAACATTTGGCAGAAATATCGGACAATTCCACAAACTTTATGGCTGGCTCGCATCGTGGTCACTCCGTGATCACGTACGACCGCCAGACACTTCTGGATGTGGACATATCGGGCCGTTTTGGACTGATAGACGCTTGCGTGCTAGACTTGCTAACTAGCATGGGAATACGTCGGCGGCTACATCCAGCGGCCTGTGAAGCAGGGGAGTCTAGTAGCAGCGGGGGCCGTCTACGGAGCAGACGCCAGCGGTGTGATCGGAAACGCGGATGTCGAGCGGGGCTAAAAACAAAGCAGAAGGCTAATCCCCACAGAACACCACTTCCCTCCATCATGAAGACGGATTTAAATGAAAGATGCGAGACTACTGGTCTGGGTAAGGAGTCAGTTAAATTAGAACACGTTTTTTCTGCTTTGAGTGTTTCAGAGTTGGACATGTATTTTACTGAGGTGGCTAACTATGATGCGTGCAGTTTATCAAAGCAACAAACAAACAATCGGAAAATCCCCGTTACTGAGGTGGCTAACCATGATGCGTGCAGTTTATCAAAGCAACAAACAAACAATCGGAAAATCCCCGTTACTGAGGTGGCTAACCATGATGCGTGCAGTTTATCAAAGCAACAAACAAACAATCGGAAAATCCCCGTTACTGAGGTGGCTAACCATGATGCGTGCAGTTTATCAAAACAACAATCAAACAATCGGAAAATTCCTGTCGTATCAATTCCTAGATATGGTCGTAACTATACTAAATGCACTGGGCATAATAAACACAACATTATTAATATTGCTACTACGGATAATTTGATCAAAAACTCCATAAAACAGCCCACAACCTATAATATAGGTTTTTTAAACATAAGATCATTGTCTCCCAAAACGTTGTTAGTTAATGATATTATCAGAGACAACAATCTTAATGTCATCGGTCTCAGCGAAACCTGGCTTAAACCAAACGACTTTTTTGCGCTAAATGAGGCATGTCCTCCTAACTTTACACATGCGCATATTGCCCGTCCGCTTAAAAGGGGTGGGGGGGTCGCACTAATATACAACGAAAACTTTAACCTTAGTCCTAACATAAATAATAAATATAAATCGTTTGAGGTGCTTACTATGAAGTCTGCCACACCGCTGCCTCTACACCTGGCTGTTATCTACCGCCCCCCAGGGCCCTATTCGGACTTTATCAATGAATTCTCAGAGTTCGTTGCTGATCTAGTGACACACGCCGATAATATAATCATAATGGGGGACTTTAATATCCATATGAATACCCCATCGGACCCACCGTGCGTAGCGCTCCAGACTATAATTGATTGCTGTGGTCTCACACAAATAATAAATGAACCCACTCATCGCAACGGTAATACGATAGACCTAGTGCTTGTCAGGGGTATCACCGCTTCCAAAGTTACGATACTCCCGTATACTAAAGTATTGTCCGATCATTACCTTATAAAATTCGAGGTTCAGACGCATGTTCGTCAAACTAATAATAATAATAACTGCTATAGCAGCCGCAACATTAATACGGCCACAACGACAACTCTTGCTGACCTACTGCCCTCGGTAATGGCACCATTCCCAAAGTATGTGGGCTCTATTGATAACCTCACTAACAACTTTAACGACGCCCTGCGCGAAACCATTGATAACAAAGCACCGCTAAAGTTAAAAAAGGCTCCAAAAAAGCGCACCCCGTGGTTTACAGAAGAAACTAGAGCTCAGAAATTATTATGTAGAAAGCTGGAACGCAAATGGCGCACGACTAAACTTGAGGTGCACCATCAAGCATTTAGTGATGGTTTAATAACTTATAAACGCATGCTTACCTTAGCTAAAGCTAATTATTACTCAAATCTCATCCACCGTAATAAAAACGATCCTAAATTTTTGTTTAGTACGGTAGCATCGCTAACCCAACAAGGGACTCCTTCCAGTAGCTCCACCCACTCAGCTGATGACTTTATGCAATTCTTTAGTAAGAAAATTGAAGTCATTAGAAAGGAGATTAAAGACAATGCGTCCCAGCTACAACGGGGTTCTATTAACACTGACACGATGGTATATACGGCGGATACTGCCCTCCAAAATAGTTTCTCTCGTTTTGAGGAAATAACATTAGAGGAATTGTTACAACGTGTAAATGGAATAAAACAAACAACATGTTTACTTGACCCTCTTCCTGGGAAACTGATCAAGGAGCTCTTTGTATTATTAGGTCCATCAGTGCTAAATATTATAAACTTATCACTTTCCTCGGGCACTGTTCCCCTAGCATTCAAAAAAGCGGTTATTCATCCTCTTCTTAAAAGACCTAACCTCGATCCTGACCTCATGGTAAACTACCGACCGGTGTCTCACCTTCCCTTTATTTCAAAAATCCTCGAAAAAATTGTTGCGGAGCAGTTAAATGAACACTTAGCGTCTAACAATCTATGTGAAACCTTTCAATCCGGTTTCAGGGCAAATCACTCCACGGAGACAGCCCTCGCAAAAATGACTAATGATCTATTGCTAACGATGGATTCTGATGCGTCATCTATGTTGCTGCTCCTCGATCTTAGCGCTGCTTTCGATACTGTCGATCATAATATTTTATTAGAACGTATCAAAACACGAATTGGTATGTCAGACTTAGCCCTGTCTTGGTTTAACTCTTATCTTACTGATAGGATGCAGTGTGTCTCCCATAACAATGTGACCTCGGACTACGTTAAGGTAACGTGTGGAGTTCCCCAGGGTTCGGTCCTTGGCCCTGCACTCTTCAGCATCTACATGCTGCCGCTAGGTGACATCATACGCAAATACGGTGTTAGCTTTCACTGTTATGCTGATGACACCCAACTCTACATGCCCCTAAAGCTGACCAACACGCCGGATTGTAGTCAGCTGGAGGCGTGTCTTAATGAAATTAAACAATGGATGTCCGCTAACTTTTTGCAACTCAATGCCAAAAAAACGGAAATGCTGATTATCGGTCCTGCTAGACACCGAACTCTATTTAATAATACAACTCTAACATTTGACAACCAAACAATTAAACAAGGCGACACGGTAAAGAATCTGGGTATTATCTTCGACCCAACTCTCTCCTTTGAGGCACACATTAAAAGCGTTACTAAAACGGCCTTCTTTCATCTCCGCAATATCGCTAAAATTTGCTCCATTCTGTCCACTAAAGACGCCGAGATCATTATCCATGCGTTTGTTACGTCTCGCCTCGATTACTGTAACGTATTATTTTCGGGTCTCCCCATGTCTAGCATTAAAAGATTACAGTTGGTACAAAATGCGGCTGCTAGACTTTTGACAAGAACAAGAAAGTTTGATCACATTACGCCTGTACTGGCTCACCTGCACTGGCTTCCTGTGCACTTAAGATGTGACTTTAAAGTTTTACTACTTACGTATAAAATACTACACGGTCTAGCTCCATCCTATCTTGCCGATTGTATTGTACCATATGTCCCGGCAAGAAATCTGCGTTCAAAGGACTCCGGCTTATTAGTGATCCCCAAAGCCCAAAAAAAGTCTGCGGGCTGTAGAGCTTTTTCATTTCGGGCTCCAGTACTCTGGAATGCCCTCCCGGTAACAGTTCGAGATGCTACCTCAGTAGAAGCATTTAAGTCTCACCTTAAAACTCATTTGTATGCTCTAGCCTTTAAATAGACTCCCTTTTTAGACCAGTTGATCTGCCGTTTCTTTTCTTTTTCTTCTATGTCCCACTCTCCTTTGTGGAGGGAGTCCGGTCCGATCCGGTGGCCATGTACTGCTCGCCTGTGTATCGGCTGGGGACATCTCTAAGCTGCTGATCAGCCTCCTCTTGGGATGGTTTCCTGCTGGCTCCGCTGTGAACGGGACTCTCGCTGCTGTGTTGGATCCGCTCTGGACTGGACTCTCGCGACTGTGTTGGATCCATTATGGATTGATCTTTCACATTATCATGTTCTCATAGTCATCATTGTCACCGACGTCCCACTGGGTCATTGTCACCGATGTCCCACTGGGTGTGAGTTTTCCTTGCCCTTATGTGGGCCTACCGAGGATGTCGTAGTGGTTTGTGCAGCCCTTTGAGACACTAGTGATTTAGGGCTATATAAGTAAACATTGATTGATTGATTGATTGATTGATTGTATGAGTCAGTTAGTTATGACTTGGTGAGTTATATAAGTTAGTTATAACTTAATGAATCACATGAGTCAGTTAGTTATAACTTAGTGAGTTGTATGAGTCAGTTATGAATTCATGAGTTGTATGAGTTAGTTCTGACTTAGTGAATTATATGAGTCGGTCAGTTATGACTTAGTGAGTTGTAGGAGTCAGTCAGTTATGACTTTGTGAGTTATATGAGTTAGTTATAACTTAATGAGTCACACGAGTCAGTTAGGTATAACTTGGTGAGTTGTATGAGCCAGTTATGAATTCATGAGTTGTATGAATTAGTTCTGACTTAGTGAGTTATATGAATCGGCCAGTTATGACTTAGTGAGTTGTATGAGTCAGTTAGTTATGACTTAGTGAGTTATATGAGTTAGTTATTACTTAAGGGGTCACATGAGTCAGTTAGTTATAACTTGGTGAGTTGTATGAGTCAGTTATGAATTCATGAGTTGTATAAGTTAGTTCTGACTTAGTGAGTTATATGAGTCAGTTAGCTCTGTCTTAGTGAGTTGTATGAATCAGTTAGTTCTGACTTTGTGAGTTATATGAATCAGTCAGTTCTGACTTAGTGAGTAGTATGAGTCAGTTAGTTATGACTTGGTGAATTATATGAGTTAGTTATAACTTAATGAGTCACATGAGTCAGTTAGTCAAAACTTAGCGAGTTGTATGAGTTAGTTATGAATTCATGAGTTGTATGAGTTAGTTCTGACTTAGTGAGTTAAACGAGTCAGTCAGTTATGGCTCAGTGAGTTGTATGAGTCAGTTAGTTATAAAGTAGTGAGTTATTGAATCAGTTAGTTGTGACTTGGTGAGTTAAATGAGTCAGTCAGTTGTAACTTGGTGAGGTAAACGAGTCAGTCAATTTGTGACTTGGTGAGTTAAATGAGTCAGTCAGTTGTGACTTAGCTAGTTACATGAGTCAGTCAATCGTGACTTTGTGAGTTGTGTGAGTCAGTCAGTTATGAATTACTGAGTTATATGAGTCAGTTAGATATAAGTTGGTGAGTTATATGAATCAGTTGATTATAAGTTAGTGAGTTAGACGGATCGGCTAGTTGTGACTTGGTGAGTTAAATGAGTCAGTCAGTTGTGACTTGGTGAGTTAAATGAGTCAGTCAGTTGTGATTTGGTGAGTTAAATGAGTCAGTCAGTTGTGACTTGGTGAGTTAAATGAGTCAGTCAGTTGTGATTTGGTGAGTTAAATGAGTAAGTCAGTTGTGACATAGTTAGTCATATGAGTCAGTCAATCGTTACTTAGTGAGTTGTATGAGTCAGTCAGTTATTACTTAGTGAGTTATATGAGTCAGTCAGTTATTACTTAGTAAGTTATATGAGTCAGTCAGTTATGACCTGGTGAATTAAGTGAGTCCATATGTTATGACTTAGTCAGTTATATGAGTCGGTCAGTTATGACTTACTGAGTTATATGAGTCAGTTAGTTATAAGTTAGTGAGTTATATGAATCAGTCAGTTGTGACTTGTTGAGTTAAATGAGTCAGTCAGTTGTGAATTGGTGAGTTAAATGAGTCAGTCAGTTGTGACTTAGTTAGTTATATGAGTCAGTCAATTGTGACTTGGTGAGGTATATGAGTCAGTCAGTTATAAGTTAGTGAGTTATATGAATCAGTTAGTTATAAGTTAGTGAGTTATATGAATCGGTTAGTTGTGACTTAATGAGTTAAATGAGTCAGTCAGTTGTGATTTGATGAGTTTAATGTGTCAGTTAGTTGTTACTTGGTCCGTTAAATGAGTCAGTCAGTAGTGAATTGGTGAGTTAAATGAGTCAGTCAGTTATGACCTGGTGAATTAGGTGAGTCCGTATGTTATGACTTTGTGAGTTATATGAGTCATTCAGTTATGACTTACTGAGTTATCTGAGTCAGTTAGTTATAAGTTAGTGAGTTATGTGAATCAGTTAGTTGTGACTTGTTGAGTTGAATGAGTCAGTCAGTTGTGACTTAGTTAAATGAGTCAGTCAGTTATGACCTGGTGAATTAGGTGAGTCCGTATGTTATGACTTTGTGAGTTGTATGAGTCAGTCAGTTATGACTTACTGAGTTATATGAGTCAGTTAGTTATAAGTTAGTGATTTATATGAATCAGTTAGTTATACGTTAGTGAGTTATATGAATCAGTTAGTTGTGACTTGGTGAGTTAAAGGAGTCGGACAGTTGTGACTTGGTGAGTTAAAAGAGTCAGTCAATTGTGAATTGGTGAGTTAAATGAATCAGTCCGTTGTGACTTGGTGTGTTATATGAGTCAGTCAGTCTTGACTTAGTGAGTTGTACGAGTCAGTCAGCTATGACTTAGTGAGTTATATGAGTCAGTCAGTTATAACCTGGTGAATTATGCGAGTCAGTATGTTATGACTTAGTGAGTTATATGAGTCAGCTAGTTCTAAGTTAGTGGGTTATATGAATCAGTTACTTGTGAGTTGGCGAGTTAAATGATTCAGTCAGTTGTGACTTGGTGAGTTAAATGGGTCAGTCAGTTGTAACTTAGTTAGTTATATGAGTCAGTCAATCGTGACTTAGTGAGTTGTATGAGTCAGTCAGTTATGACTTAGGGAGTTATATGAGTCAGTCAGTTATGACCTGGTGAATAAGGTGAGTCCGTATGTTATGACTTAGTGAGTTATATGAATCAGTCAGTTATGACTTACTGAGTTCTATGAGTCAGTTAGTTATAAGTGGCGTCCCACTGGATGTGAATTCTCCCTGCCCACTGGGTGTGAGTTTTCCTTGCCCTTTTGTGGGTTCTTCCGAGGATGTCGTAGTCGTAATGATTTGTGCAGTCCTTTGAGACATTTGTGATATGGGGCTATATAAATAAACATTGATTGATTGATAAGTTAGTGAGTTACGTGAATCACTTAGTTGTGACTTGTGGAGTTATATGAGTCAGTCAGTTATGAATTGGTGAGTTAAATGAGTCAGTCAGTTGTGACTGGGTGAGTTAAATGAGTCAGTCAGTTGTGACTTAGTTAGTTATATGAGTCAGTCAACCGTGACAGAGAGAGTTGTATGAGTCAGTCAGTTATGACTTAGTGAGGTATATGAGTCAGTCAGTTGTGACTTGGTGAGTTAAATGAGTCAGTCAAGCATGACTTGGTTAGTTATATGAGTCAGTCAGTTATGACTTGGTGAATTAAGCGAGTCAGTCTGTTATGAATTAGTGAGGTATGTAAGTCAGACAGTTATAACTTAGTGAGTTATATGAGTCTGTCAGCCGTAACCTAGTGAACTAATTGAGTCAGTCAGTTGTAGTGAGTTGTATGAATCAGGTACTTATAGCATAGTGAGTTATATGAGTCAGTCAGTTATGACTTAGTGAGGTATGAGTCAATCAGGTATGATCTAGTGAGTTTTAGTGAGTTAAATATGTTAGTCAGGTGTGACTTAGTGAGTTATATGAGTCAGTCAGTTCTTACTTGGTGAGTTGTATTAGTTATGTATGATTTAGTGAGTTACATGAGTCAGTTAGTTAATACCTACTTATACTCAATGTTAACTAACTGACTCATATAACTTTCTAAGTCATAACAGACTGACTCAGGTAACTCACTAAGTTATAACTAACATACTAATGTAACTCACTAAAGCATAGGTAACTCACATACCTCACTAAGTCATAAACTAAGTCACAAATGACTGACTTATTTAACTCACTGAGTCATAATTGACTGCCTCATACAACTCACTAAGACACAACTGACTGACTCTTATAACTCACTTAGTTATAACTGACTGAGTCATATAACTTGGTTATCAGTTAGTTATGGTTTCTTGCATTGTATGAGTCAGTTTGTTATGACATGGTGAGTTATTTTTTCATAAAGAAATACAATCATGTGTGCCTACGGACTGTATCCCTGCAGACTGTATTGATCTATACTGTATATTGATATATAATGTCAATATATTTTGTTTTTATGTTGATTCAATATTTTTTATTTTTTTCAATTTCTTTTGCGGCCCGGTACCAATCAGTCCGGTGGTTGGGCACCACTGGGCTATATGACTCAGTTAGTTATGACTTAGTGAGTTATTTGAATCTATTAGTTATGACTTATGTAAGTTATTCAATTATGTGAGTAACAATATATGAGTCAACTAGCTATAATGTAAATGTGTCAGTTAGTTATGACTCAGTGAGTTGTATGAGTCTACTTGTTTTAATTTATATGAGTCAAGTTAGTTAGTTATAACTTAATGTTGTATGAGCCAGTTAATTATAACTTAAGCGAGGTATATACATCAGTTAGTTATGACTAAGTGAGTTATTTGCGTCTATTATGATTTAGTGAGTTATACGAATCAGCTAGCTATGACATAGTGAGTTATATGAGTCAGTTAGTTTTGATTTTGTGAGTTATCTGACTCAGGTATGACTTGGTGAGTTATATGAGTCAAATAGTTATGAATTTTGTGAGTCAGTTAGTTATGACTTGGTGAGTTATATGAGTCAGTTAGTTATGATTTTGAGAGTTATTTGACTCAGATATGACTTAGTGAGTTATATGAGTCAAATATTTATGACTTTAATGAGTCAGTTAGTTATTACGTAGTGAGTTATACGAGTCAGGTAGTAATGACTTTGACAGTTATTTGACTCAGATATGACTTAGTGAGTTATATGAGTCAAATAATTATGACTTTAATGAGTCAGTTAGTTATGACTTAGTGAGTTATGTGAGTCGGTTAGTAATGACTGTCAGTTATTTGACTCAGATATGACTTAGTGAGTTATATGAGTCAAATAATTATGACTGTAATGAGTCTGTTTTGACTTAGTGAGTTGTATGGGTTTGTCAGTTACATGACTTACTGACTTATATGAGTCAATTAGATGACTTTGTGAATTGTATGAGTCAAGCGGTTTGGGCATATTGAATTATTTGAGTCAGTCAGTTATGACTTAATGAGTTAGATGAGTCAGTTAGTTATGACATAGTGGGTTATATGAGTCAGTCCGTCATGATTTAGTGAGTTAGATGAGTCCGCTAGTTTTGACTTAGTGAGCTATATAATGACTGATTGAGTTGTAGGAGTAAATTAGTTCAGTAATGAGTAAATGAGGTATAGAAGGATCACATTTATACACTACTGCGCATTGTACAAAACAGTTTTTTTTCTGGCACATTTAAAAAACAATAAACCCGCATCAGCAATTAAACATATTTTATGTGGTACTGTCAAAATTGAAATTGCAAAAAACATTTTAAACGTGAAAAAATAAAGAACTACAATATCCAAACTCACATTTCATCGGCAGACGCGCTAACTTCGGGGGTTGGCCAAGATGGTCTACAAGATGTAGTTTCTCTTGAACTATCCTTCTTGAAAATGGCCTTGCAAATGTGTGTGTTGTCTTGTCTAATCATAAAAGATACAGACGAGTCGTGTTGGCGGACTTCTTAAACTGTACTCCACACCGGCATGTCTACATTAAACAATCTAAACCGGGCTGCTGTGCATGCTCTCCACTACTGTGGCATGCTGGGTAAAGGAGTTCCTTACGTTACGTGGCTCATACATCACTATATATCTGCCTTAGGCCATCTAGGAGGCCTTACTGACAACGACGCGTGATCTGATTGGCTATTGCAAATGTCTATCAACTGTATGTCCCTGTTCACGGACTCCCGCATTGCTGAACCTGAAAACTCCTGGCAAATTTGGTACAGCATGGCAACATAAGCTGAATCCTGATTGGATAAAAACTCTATGAGTTAAAAACAATACTTTTAGATATTTCGGGAAAGTAACCCAAAAAATACTTTTATCTTTATTATGATCATGATTTCTGGTTATGTTAGGCCAGCAGAGAAGCCCTTGCTGGCCCTGCCGGCTTATATTCAATGTTGGGTTCTGATATTGATTTGACCATTGAAATTTGGTAATTTCCCAACCAATATACTACAGCACCAATACTAACTTGAAACAATATGCTTTTTGACAACGTTCAATCAATGTTGGGTTCTGACATTGATTTGACCATTGAAATGGGATAATTTCCCAACCAATATTCTACAACTGTCTGGTTCAAACACTGATGACATCTATTAAACAGACAACAAGAAAGGAATCATGCATGGACAGAGTTAAATTTTGCTCAGTTGAGGAGAGGCGTTTTTTGGGCTGTACTCCAGTCACACGTCCAAACTACGCTCAAAAGTCCCACCTATGTGCTTCCTCTATTTATTTGTGAGGTCCCTGGTTACATCACTGAAACTGTCACTGAGGGAAGGGGGTAATCTCGACAGCTCCAGTTAGACACAATATATGACTATTAATTGAATGCAAATGTGTTGATACTCGTGACATCACCCTGTCTCTGCTCTGTCTGCGTCACGGCAATCGACGTTCGGCCTTGGCAGTCAGCAGGTCGATTCTGGAAACAAACACTGATACGAGACTGGCTTTGCACAGATAGAAAAAGTACAACTTCAGCACAATTTATATTAAATATAGCACAGTTCTTAAGCATAAGAGTTGTGTGATAATATATACATAATTATTTTAACAACAACACAAACCTAACATTGAAACAACATGCTTTTTGATGACTTTTATTCCACGTTTGGTTGACATGTTGATTTGACCATTGAAATTTGGTCATTTCCCAACCAATATTCTACAAGACAAACACAACGCTGAAACAACATACTTTTTGATGACGTTTATTCAATGTTGGGTTCTGACGTTGATTTGACCATTGAATTTTGGTCATTTCCCAACCAATATTCTACAACACAAATACAACGTTGAAACAACATGCCTATTGACAACGTTTATTCAATGTCAGATTGTGACGTAGATTTAACCATTGAATTTTGACCATTTCCCAAACAATATTCTACAACACAAATACAACGTTGAAACAACATGCTTTTTGACAACGTTTATTCAATGTCAGGTTGTGACGTAGTTTTAACCATTGAATTTAGATCATTTCCCCACCAATATTCTACAACACAAACATAACATTGAGGCAACATTCTTTTAGATGACGTTCAATCAATGTTTGGTTGGGAAATTGATTTGACCGTTGAAATTTGTTCATTTCCCAACCCATATTCTACAACACAAATTCAACGTTAATACATACTTTTTGACGACATTTCATCAATGTCGGGTTCTGACGTTGATTTGACCATTCAATGCTGGTCATTTCGCAACCAATATTTTACAACACAAATACAAAGTTGAAACAACATGCTTGTGGATGATGAATTTTTAATGTTGGGTTCTGACATGGATTTGACCATTGAAATTTGGTAATTTCAATGGTCAAATTCTACAACACAAATACAACGTTGAAACAACATGCTTGTTGACAACGTTTATTCAATGTCAGGTTGTGAAGTATTTTTAACCATTGAAATTTGATCACTTCCCAACCAATATTCTAAAAGACAAACCTAATGTTGAAGCAAACTGGTTTTTGATGACGTTTATTCAATGTTGGGTTCTGACGTTGATTTAACCATTGAAATTTGGTAATTTCCCAAACAATATTCTACAACACAAACCTAACATTGAGGCAACATTCTTTTAGATGACGTTTAATCAATGTTGGGTTGAGAAGTTGATTTGACAATTGACCATCCCATATTCTACAACACAAATTCAACGTTGAAACAACATGCCTTTAGACGACACTTAATCAGTGTCGGGTTCTGACGTTGCTTTGACCATTGAATTTTGATAATTTCCCAACCAATATTCCACAACACAAACCTAAAGACGAAAAAAATATTTTAGATGACGTTAAATCAATGTCCGGTTGGGAAGATTTGACCATTGAAATTTGATCATTTCCAGACCAACAATGTGGACATCAATGTTGTCTCAATTTACAAATACAAATATTTTGCGACATTGTTTCAAAGGACACGTATGTATAATCAACGTTGTATCAAGGTCTTGTGCCTGCCGGGAAAGTTGGGCCCTGAGGTCAAAAAGGTTAAAGGCCTACTGAAACCCACTACTACCGACCATGCAGTCTGATAGTTTATATATCAATGATGAAATATTAACATTGCAACACATGCCAATACGGCCTTTTTAGTTTACTAAATTGCAATTTTAAATTTCCCGTGAGTTTCTTGTTGAAAACGTCGCGGACTGTCAGGAAATAATAGCGCTGCACCACAAGCGGCTAAAAGTCGTCTGTTTTAATCGCATAATTACACAGTATTCTGGACATCTTTTGCAATTTGTTCATTTAATAATGGACACTATAATAAAACAATGCTGTTGGTGGAAAGCGGTGGATTGCAGCTGTCTTTAGCACCGAGACACAGCCAGTGTTTCTTTGTTTGTTGTGAAGCGGAGCGGTCAAGCGAACATGTTTTCTCTACGTCAACCAGCATGTTTTTGGATGGGAAAATTGTGATAAATATATCTTACCGGAGAAATCATTGGATTATTCGTCGTCCTGCAGCAGCTGTTTAAAAGGCAGTTGTGAGCTTGACTCCTCGGCTTCTCTCTGAGACACTGTGAAGTGAAGTGAATTATATTTATACAGCACTTTTCTCTAGTGACTCAAAGCGCTTTACATAGTGAAACCCAATATCTAAGTTACATTCAAGCCAGAGTGGGTGGCACTGGGAGCAGGTGGGTAAAGTGTCTTGCCCAAGGACACAACGGCAGTAACTAGGATGGCGGAAGCGGGGATCGAACCTGCAACCCTCAAGTTGCTGGCACGGCCACTCTACCAACCGAGCTATACCGCCCCTGTTCACCGCAGCCGTCCGACCTCGAGGTATGTCTTTACAATCTTTACAATCTCACTAAAACACTATTAAAACAATAAGCAGATAAGGGATCTTCCAGAATTATCCTCGTAAATGTGTCTAATTACATCTGATACGCTCACACGGCCGCCGCTTTTTTTTTTTTTCTCTAGTACTTCACTATCAATATCCTAATTCACAAATCTTTCATCCTCGCTCGAATTAATGGGGAAATTGTCGCTTTCTCTGTCCGAATTGCTCTTACTGCTGGTGGCTCCCATTATAAACAATGTGAATATGTGTGGAGCCCTGCAACTCGTTACGTCACACGCACATACTTCCGGTAAAGGCAGGGCTTTTTTATTACCGACCAAAAATTGCGAACTTTATCGTTGATGTTCTCTACTAAATCCTTTCAGCAAAAATATGGCAATATCGCGAAATGATCAAGTATGACAAATAGAATGGACCTGCTATCCCCGTTTAAATAAGAAAATCTAATTTCAGTAGGCCTTTAAGAAACCTTGCTAGTTTTCCTTAAAGGGGAACATTATCACAATTTCAAAAGGGTTAAAAACAATAAAAATCAGTTCCCAGTGGCTTGTTGTATTTTTTGAAGTTTTTTTCAAAATGTTACCGGTCTCGGAATATCCCCCAAAAAGCTTTAAAGTGCTTGATTTTCTCTATTTGCGATATGACTATCAATTTCCCTGTGACGTCATACAGTGCTGCCAATGTAAACAAACAACGGCGAATACCACAGCAAGATATAGCGACATTAGCTCGGATTCAGGCTCGGATTTCAGCGATTTAAGCGATTTAACAGATTACGCATGAATTGAAACGGATGGTTGGAGTATGAAAGTATTGAAGAAGAAACAGAAGCTATTGAGCGAATAGCTATTGATGCTATTCATAGCCATAGCATGGCCGAATAGCTGCGTTAGCATCGCCGGAAAAATGTGCGGACCAAACGATCAGGACTTTCGCATCTTGTGACAGTGGAGCAACTTAAATCCTTCGATTGGTAAGTGTTTTTTTCGCATTAAATGTGGGTGGAAGGAAACGTAATATAGTTGCAAATGCATCTGCAGGTTATCCATACATCTCTATGCCATGTCTGCTTTAGCACCGGCGGTAAATAGCATGTTAGCGTCGATTAGCGTAGCATGTTAGCATCGATTAGCTGGCAGTCACGCCGCGACCAAATATGTCTGATTAGCACATAAGTCAACATCAACAAAACTCACCTTTGTGATTTTGTTGACTTTATCATTGCAAATGCATCTGCAGGTTATCCATACATCTCTGTGCCATGTCTGTCATCGCCGGTAAAATGTGAAGACACTCCCGCACATTCAGTGGGGTTCTGGCGGCAGACACTTTCGCATCTTCGGGCCAGTGGTGCAACTTGAATCCCTCCCTGTTAGTGTTGTTACACCCTCCGACAACACACCGACGAGGCATGATGTCTCCAAAGTTCCAAAAAAATTGTCGAAAAAACTGAAAATAACAGAGCTGAGACCCAATGTTTACAATGTGTTGAATTGGAAATGGTGGCTGTATTACCTCGGCGACGTCACGTTCTGACCTCATCGCCTCCAGAGAGATGAACAAAAAGGCGTTTAATTCGCCAAAATTCACCCATTTAGAGTTCGGAAATCAGTTAAAAATATATAGTCTTTTTTCTGCAACATCAAGGTATATATTGACGCTTACATAGGTCTGCTGATAATGTTCCCCTTTAAATTGACCTGAAAAGTCAAACAATGGAAGTTTCTTTGAGAAAGAAAGTGCATGAAATGGCAGTTTTAGTTGGGAGAAGTAGAATATGTTGTTGAGGTTAGTGGATGCAGCTTGTTGTCAGTTGTGTTCTTTTCAAGTAACACCTGTGTGGGTGCGATGCGTTCAGGGTCGCCCCCCGCCAGCAGGAGGAAACGCGATGGACGAACGTTGTCTGTGGTTAGTCCCCCTCCTTCACGCCTCGCCTTCACGCCGTTCAGAAGCCGAGACAGGCCACTCCCCCTTGTGCCGATTATATCAAGGCGAGGCGCCACCGAAGTAGGCCGCCACGGGAAGAGGAAGTGCACCCGGCGCACCTCCACCTGCGTCTGGAACGCATCCGCGCGCCACATCACAGAGCGGCGGCGCTTCCTGCCGCCGCGAAATGTCAACGCGTTCGCCTGAGATAACGTTGCCGTTCGTCACTCGCCGTCAAACGCTCCGAGTTGCGCTAAAGTCTCTCAGCCCGCGAGGGTAATTAACCTGTGTCGCTTTGCAACAAGGTGCTGGATTCTTCAGGCGCCACGAACATCACACACGCGAGCGGCGAGGAGTTCCTTTCCCTGCGAATTCTATAAATGTCTGCTCTCCTTTCATGGATTACTGTCGCCATTGTGACGCCTGCCAGGCCCGTTCCTCTCTGGGCCCGTCTCTGAAACCTTGATATATTTGCCAAATGAATATTTGAAGCCGTAATTAAATTCATCCCACCTCTGCACCTTCTGTACGGACGCCACCTTGCACACGTCTCATATGACACATTACACACACACACACACACACACACACACACACACACACACACACACACACACACACACACACACACACACACACACACACACACACACACAAACACACCGGTTATCATTTGAAATGGGAACATTATCACAATTTCAGAAGGGTTAAAACCAATAAAAATAAGTTCCCAGTGGCTTATTTTATTTTTCGAAGTTTTTTTTAAATTTTACCCGTCACGTAATATCCCGAAAAACGACTTCAAAGTGCCTGATTTTAACCATCGTTATAGCCTATGTGACGTCACTTCGTGAAGCCAACAAAAACAAATATAGCACAGAAAGGTAAAGCATAGTAGCTCGGATTCAGACTCGGATTTCAGCGCCGTAAGCGATTCAACAGATTACGCATGTATTGAAACGGATGGTTGGAGTGTGGTGGCAGATAGCGAAAACTAACTTGAAGAAGAAACTGAAGCTATTGAGAAGAAACTGAAGCTATTGAGCTATATCACAACAGACAGCGGCAACGAGGACGAATTCGGCGATCGCCTTCTAACCAACGATTGCATCTTTTGACCACTAGTGCAACTTAAGTCTGTCGATTGGTAAGTGTTTGTTTGGCAATAAATGTGGGTGGAGGGAAAGGCTGGATGCAAATATAGCTACAAATGAGGCATAATAATGCAATATGTACATACAGCTAGCCTAACGCCACCTTGCACACGTCTCATATGTCACATTACACACACACACACACACACACACACACACACACACACACACACACACACACACACACACACACACACACACGTTATCATTTGAAATGGGAACATTATCACAATTTCAGAAGGGTTAAAACCAATAAAAATCAGTTCCCAGTGGCTTATTTTATTTTTCGAAGTTTTTCCTCAAAATTTTACCCATCACATAATATCCCGAAAAACGACTTCAAAGTGCCTGATTTTAACCGTCGTTATAGCCTATGTGACGTCACTTCGTGACGCCAACAAAAACAAATATGGCGGATAGCACACAGAAAGGTATAGCATAGTAGCTCGGATTCAGACTCGGATTTCAGCGCCGTAAGCGATTCAACAGATTACGCATGTATTGAAACGGATGGTTGGAGTGTGGAGGTACATACCGAAAACGAAATTGAAGAAGAAACTGAAGCTATTGAGCCATATCATGACAGACAGCGGCAACGAGGACAAATTCGGCGATCGCCTTCTAACCAACGATTGCATCTTTTGACCACTGGTGCAACTTAAATCTGTCGATTGGTAAGTGTTTGTTTGGCAATAAATGTGGGTGGAGGGAAAGGCTGGATGCAAATATTGCTACAAATGAGGCATAATAATGCAATTTGTACATACAGCTAGCCTAACGCCACCTTCCACACGTCTCATATGTCACATTACACACACACACACACACACACACACACACACACACACACACACACACACACACACACACACAGACACACACACGCACACACACACAGGTTATCATTTGAAATAGGAACATTTTCACAATTTCAGAAGGGTTAAAACCAATAAAAATCAGTTCCCAGTGGCTTATTTTATTTTTCGAAGTTTTCCTCAAAATTTTACCCATCACACAGTATCCCGAAAAACGACCTCAAAGTGCCTGATTTTAACCATCGTTATAGCCACCCGTCTATCGTCCTGTGACGTCACTTCGTGAAGCCAACAAAAACAAATATGGCGGATAGCAAAGAAAGGTATAGCATAGTACAGGGGTCACCATCGCGGTGCCAGCGGGCACCCGGTAGCCCGTAAGGACCGGATGAGTAGCCCGCTGGCCTGTTCTTAAAATAGCTCAAATAGCAGCACTTACCAGTGAGCTGCCTCTATTTTTTTAATTTAAGTTTATTTACTAGCAAGTTGATCTCGCTTTGCTCGACATTTTTAATTTTAAGAGAGACAAAACTCAAATAGAATTTGAAAATCCAAGAAAATATTTTTAAGACTTGGTCCTCACTTGTTTAAATACATTAATTATTTGTTTTACTTTGCTTCTTATAACTTTAGAGAAAAAATAAAACCTTAAAAATGATTTTAGGATTTTTAAACACTTATACCTTTTTACCTTTTAAATTGATTCCTCTTGTTTCCTGACAATTTAAACCAATGTTCAATTATTATAATTTTTTATTGTAAAGAATAATAAATACATTTCAATTTAATTCTTCATTTCAGCTTCTCTTTTTTTGACAAAGAATATTTGTGAAATATTTCTTCAAACTTATTATGATTAAAATTCAAAAAAAATTATTCTGGCAAATCTAGAAAATCTGTAGAATCAAATTTAAATCTTATTTCAAAGTCTTATGAATTTCTTTTAAAATTTTTGTTATGGAAAATCTAGAAGAAATAATGATTTGTCGTTGTTAGAAATATAGCTTGGTCCAATTTGTTATATGTCCTAACAAAGTGCAGATTGGATTTTAACCTATTTAAAACAGATCATCAAACTTCTAAAATTAATCTTAATCAGGAAAAATTACTAATGATTTTCCATAAATTCTTTTTTTAATTTTTTCAAAAAGATTCGAATTAGGTAGTTTTTCTCTTAATTTTTTTGGGTTGAATTTTGAATTTTAAAGAGTCGAAATTGAAGATAAACTATGTTTCAAAATTTAATTTTCATTTTTTTCGTGTTTTGTCCTCTTTTAAATCGTTCAATTAAGTGTTTTTTTCATCATTTATTCTCTACAAAAAACCTTCCGCAAAAGGAAAAAAAATGTACGACGGAATGACAGACAGAAATACCCATTTCTTTTTATATATATAGATGTATTTATTAAAGGTAAATTGAGCAAATTGGCTATTTCTGGCAATTTATTTAAGTGTGTATCAAACTGGTAGCCCTTCGCATTAATCAGTACCCAAGAAGTAGCTCTTGGTTTCAAAAAGGTTAATGACCCCTGGCATAGTAGCTCGGATTCAGAGTCGGAATTCAGCGCCGTAAGCGATTCAACAGATTACGTATGTATTGAAACGGATGGCTGGAGTGTGGAGGCAGATAGCGAAAACGAAATTGAAGAAGAAACTGAAGCTATTGAGCCATATCACGACAGACAGCGGCAACGAGGACGATTTCGGCGATCGCCTTCTAACCAACGATTGCATCTTTTAACCACTGGTGCAGCTTAAATCCGTCGATTGGTAAGTGTTTGTTTGGCATTAAATATGGGTGGAGGGAAAGGCTGGATGCAAATATAGCTACAAATGAGGCATAATGATGCAATATGTACATACAGCTAGCCTAAATAGCATGTTAGCATCGATTAGCTTGCAGTCATGCCATGACCAAATATGTCTGATTAAGTCAATAACATCAACAAAACTCACCTTTGTGATTTCTTTGACTTTATCGTTGGAAATGCATCTGCTTTGAGTGTCACAGGATATCCACAAATTCTTGCCATCTCTGTCTTCGGTAAAATGTGCGTCCAATTCCTTGCCATTTTCGCATCTTTTGGCCACTGGTGCAACTTGAATCCGTCCCTGTTAGTGTTGTTACACCCTCCGACAACACGCCGAAGAGGCATCATGTCTTCAAGGTACGGAAAACTGTTGAAAAAACTTGCTGTGTGTAATGTGTTTGAGAAAATGGCGGATTGCTTCACGTTTTGACGTCAGGTTGTGACGTTATCGCTCCGACAACGAACAATTGAAAAGGTGTTTACATCGCCAAATTCCCCCTTTTAGAGTTTGGAAATCGGTTAAAAAAACATATGGTCATTTTTCTGCAACATCAAGGTATATATGGACGCTTACAAAGGTCTGGTGATAATGTTCCCCTTTAGATCTCTGGATTGATGAAGTAATGTGCTGATCATTCTTACTGGGGACGCCTGGGGGAAAAGAGCGATGTCTCCATTAAGTCAGAATTGCCAGAACACACACACACACACACACACACTCTTGTATTTTATACCTTCTTGAGACCTCCGAAAAATGCCTCCCTCTTTAGAACCACCCTTTCTAAATGTATAAACATTTGTATTTACAACAATAATATCCATCCATCCATCCATTTTCTACTGCTTATTCCCTTTCGGGGTCGTGGGGGGTGCTGGCGCCTATCTCAGCTACAATCAGGCGGAAGGCGGGGTACACCCTGGACAAGTCGCCACCTCATCGCAGGGCCAACACAGATAGACAGACAACATTCACACTCACATTCACACACTAGGGCCAATTTAGTGTTGCCAATCAACCTATCCCCAGGTGCATGTTTTTGGAGGTGGGAGGAAGCCGGAGTACCCGGAGGGAACCCACGCATTCACGGGGAGAACATGCAAACTCCACACAGAAAGATCCCGAGCCTGGATTTGAACCCAGGACTGCAGGACCTTCGTATCGTGAGGCAGACGCACTAACCCCTCTGCCACCGTGAAGCCACAACAATAATAATAATATCTAAATACTATGCACATATAAAATAGCTTGTTGTGAAAAATTAGTTGGAATTTCACAAGAAAAACTTTGACAGTATTATAATCAGTGGTAATTTTACTCAACGCAAGTCAAAATTTTACAAGAAAAACTGAACATTTTCGCCGTATCATGATAAATGTTGGAATTTTACTCAACAGTCGCCGTTTTGCAAGAACAACTTACAATTTTGACAATTTTATGAAAAGAGTCGCAATCTTATAAGAAAACTTTAAAATTTGGGCATTAATATAATAATAATCGGAATTTCAACTGGCAAAATTATGAAAAAAATCATAATTTAACTGTAGACGCTAAAAGGTAATGGCCACTATAGTCTTAGTTCCATAGAGTATTTTCATCCTATGATCACATATGGGACGCGGGTTGTCTTACATCAGAAGTTGTAAAATCAGCTGTTCACCCGATGGGTTTTTTTCGCGGCTGAATAGCGAAGTCCTTCTTTAGCTGCCATCTTGTTTTATCATATAATGCTGCCTTTGCACTTGTCAATGTTTACTTTTGTATGCACATTAAATCAACAAAAAAAATCCTTACTTTGGAGCAATGTTCACAGACTGTAGTATTTGGCTCTCTATTAGATGCAATGGTTTTCCGTATTGGGACCATGATTTATGTCTTAATTTGTTCACACTTCCTCATATGGAAGCTACTTTTCCTTGTGGATGTCTCAAGAATGCTGGAAATACAAAAACACAAACACACACACACATGCGCACGCACACGCACACGCACACATTCTTGTATTTTTCATCTAATTGAGACCGCTGAAAAATGCCTACCTTTTTAGGATCACCTTTCCTAATAACAATATATACATTCATTCATTCATTTTCTACCGCGTATTCCCTTTTGGGGTCATACTATGCAAAATATAGAAATAGCTTGTTTTGAAAAATGAGTTGGAATTTCACAAGAAAAACTTTGAAAGTATTATAATAAAAGTCGTAATTTTACTCAACGCAAGTCAAAATTTTACAAAAAAAACGGAATATTTGTGCCATATCATGATAAATGTTGGAATTTTACTCAACAGTCGCAGTTTTGCAACAAACACATACAATTTTGACAGTTTTATGAAAAGCGTCATTTTATAATAAAAAAAAAAATGTTTGCATTAAAACAATAATAATCGGAATATCACTTGGTAAAATTATGACAAAAATCATAATTTTACTGTAGACGCTAAACGTTAATGGCCACTATAGTCTTAGTACCATAGAGTAGTTTTATCCAATGGTCACATATGGGACGCGGGTTGTCTTACGTCAGCAGAGGAAGTCGTAAAATCAGCTGTTCACCCGGCGGGTTTTTTTCGCGGCTGAATAGCAAAGTCCTTCTTTAGCTGCCACCTTGTTTTATTATATATTGCTGCCTTTGCACTTGTCCATGTTTACTTTTGTATGCACATTAAATCAACCCAAAAAAACCCTTACTTTGGAGCAATGTTCACAGACTCTAGTATTTGGCTTTCTATTAGATGCAATGGTTTTCCGTATTGGTACCATGATTCATGTTCTAACTTGTTCACACCTCCTCATATGGAAGCTACTTTTCCTTGTTGATGTCTCAAGAAGGCTGGAAATACAAGAACACAAACACACACACATACACACACACATTTATGTATTTTTCACCTTATTGAGCCCTCCGAAAAATGCCTACCTTTTTAGGACCACCTTTCCTAATAACAATATATACATACTATGCAAAATATAGAAATACCGGTAGCTTGTTGTGAAAAATCAGTTGGAACTTCACGAGAAAAACTTTGAAAGTATTATAATAAAAGTCGTAATTTTACTCAATGCAAGTCAAAGTTTTAGACGAAAAACTGAACATTTGTGCCATATTACGAAAAAAGTTGGAATTTTACTCAATAACAGTCGCAGTTTTACAAGAAAAACCTACAATTTTGACAATTTTATGAAAAGAGTCATAATTTTAACGACAAAAAAGTAAAAATTTTATAAGAAAACTTTAACATTTTGGCATTGATATAATAATCAGGATTTCACTTGGTAAAATTATGACAAAAATCATAATTTTATTGTAGATGCTAAAAGTTAATAGCCACTATAGTCTTAGTACCATAGCATATTTGTTCATCCTATGGTCACATATGGGACGCGGGTTGTCTTACATCAGCACCGATAGTCGTAAAATCAGTATTTAGCTGTCGGGTTTTTTTCGGGGATGAATAGGGAAGTCCTTCTTTAGCTGCCATCTTGTTTTATCATATATTGCTGCCTTTGCAGTTGTCAATGTTTACTTTTGTATGCACATTAAATCAACCAAAAAAATCCTTACTTTGGAGCAATGTTCACAGACTCTAGTATTTGGCTCTCTATGAGATGCCATGGTTTTCCGTATTGGGACCATGATTTATGTCCTAACTTGTTCACACCTCTTCATATGGAAGCTACTTTTCCATGATGATGTCTCAAGAAGGCTGGAAATACAAGAACACACACACACACACACATTTTTGTATTTTTCACCTTTTTGAGACCTCCGAAAAATGCCTACCTTTTTAGGAACACCTTTCCTAATAACAATATATACATAATATGCAAAATATAGAAATACCGGTAGCTTGTTATGAAAAATCTGTGGGAGTTTCACAGGAAAAACTTTGAAAGTAATATAATAAAAGTCGTAATTTTTCTCAATGCAAGTCAAAATTTTAGAAGAAAAACTGAACATTTGTGCCATATTACGATAAAAGTTGGAATTTTACTCAATAACAGTGGCAGTTTTACAAGAAAACCTAACAATTTTGACAATTTTATGAAAGGAGTCATAATTTTACCAACAAAAAAGTCAAAATTTTATAAGAAAACTTTAACATTTTGGCATTGATATAATGATCAGAATTTCACTTGGTAAAATTATGACAAAAATCATAATTTTACTGTAGATGCTAAAAGTTAATAGCAACTATAGTCTTAGTACCATAGCATATTTGTTCATCCTATGGTCACATATGGGACGCGGGTTGTCTTACGTCAGCACCGGAAGTCGTAAAATCAGCTGTTCACCTGGCGGGTTTTTTTCGGGGATGAATAGCAAAGTTCTTATTCAGCTGCCATCTTGTTTTATCATATATTGCTGACTTTCCAGCTGTCAATGTTTACTTTTGTATGCACATTAAATCAACCCAAAAAATCCTGACTTTGGAGCAATGTTCACAGACTCTAGTATTTGGCTCTCTATGAGATGCAATGGTTTTCCGTATTGGGACCATGATTTATGTCCTAACTTGTTTACACCTCCTCATATGGAAGCTACTTTTCCTTGTTGAGGTCTCAAGAAGGGTAGAAATACAAGAACACACACACACATACACACACACACACACACACACACACACACACACACACACACACACACACACACACACACACACACACACACACACACACACTTCCAAACATTCCACTCTCTGCTTTAAAGAATACTCAACATGAGTTTGGACTCTTGTTAACAAATTTCATCACTATACATAGCAAGCCATTTTTTACAAGTTCTACTCAGCACGTGAGCAGCAGCTCTTTCCGTAACAAGATGTATAATTGGCGTAACTTGAAATTAAACACCCACAGGTTTGACTTACGTCTTTACTTGTCCACAAACCTTTATTATTAATCATAGCAAAACATTTTTGACAAGTTCTAGTCAGCACTTGAGCAGCAGCTCTTTCCGTAACAAGATGTATAATTGGCATAGTTTGAAATTAAACAGCCAGATGTTGGACTTACGTCCTTACTTGTCCACAAACCTTTATTATTAATCGTAGCAAGACATTTTTGACTAGTTCTAGGCAGCACTTGAGCAGCAGCTCTTTCCGTAACAAGATGTATAATTGCCATGATTTTAAATTAAACACCCAGAGGTTTGACTTACCTCTTTCTCCACGAACCTTTACTTATTGAATCATAGAAAAACATTTTTGACAAGTACTAGTCAGCACTTGAGCAGCAGCTCTCTCCGTAACAAGATGTATAATTGGCTTAACTTGAATTTAAACACCCACAGGTTTGACTTACGTCCTTACATGTCCACGAACCTTTATTATTAATCATAGCAAGACCTTTTTTATCAAGTTATAGTCAGCACTTGAGCAGCAGCTCTTTCCGTAACAAGATGTATATTTGGCATAATTTCAAATTAAACAGCCAGATGTTGGAGTTACGTCCTTACTTGTCCACAAACCTTTATTATTAATCGTAGCAAGAAATTTTTGACTAGTTCTAGTCAGCACTTGAGCAGCAGCTCTTTCTGTAAAAAGATGTATAATTGCCGTGATTTCAAATTAAACACCCAGAGGTTTGACTTACCTCTTTGTCCACGAACCTCTACTTATTGGATCATAGAAAAACATTTTTGACAAGTACTAGTCAGCACTTGGCAGCAGCTCTTTCCGTAACAAGATGTATAATTGGCACAACTTGAAATTAAACACCCACAGGTTTGACTTACAACCTTACTTGTCCACAAACCTTTATTATTAATCATAGCAAGACCTTTTTTGACAAGTTATAGTCAGCACTTGAGCAGCAGCTCTCTCCGTAACAAGATGTATAATTGGCTTAATTTGAAATTAAACAGCCAGAGGTTGGACTTACGCCCTTACTTGTCCACAAACCTTTGTTATTAATCGTAGCAAGACATTTTTGACTAGTTCTAGTCAGCACTTGAGCAGCAGCTCTTTCCGTAACAAGATGTATAATTGCCAAGATTTCAAATTAAACAGCCAGAGGTTGGACTCACGTCCTTGCTTGTCCACAAACCTTTGTTATTAATCGCAGCAAGACATTTTTGACTAGTTCTATTCAGCACTTGAGCAGCAGCTTTTTCCGTAACAAAATGTATAATTGCCATGATTTCAAATTAAACACCCAGATGTTTGACTTACCTCTTTGTCCACGAACCTTTACTTATTGAATCATAGCAAAACATTTTTGACAAGTTCTAGTCAGCACTTGAGCAGCAGCCTTTTCCGTAACAAGATGTATAATTGGCATAACTTGAAATTAAACGCCCACAGGTTTGACTTACGTCCTTACTTGTCCACAAACCTTTATTATTAATCATAGCAAGACCTTTTTTGACAAGTTATAGTCAGCACTTGAGCAGCAGCTCTTTCCGTAACAAGATGTATAATTGGCGTAATTTGAAATTAAACAACCATAGGTTGGACTTACGTCCTTACTCGTCCATAAACTTTTGTTATAAATCATATCAATACCTTTTTGACAAGTTCTAGTCAGCACTTGAGCAGCAGCTCTTTCCGTAACAAGATGTATAATTGCCACGATTTCAAATTAAACACCCAGAGGTTTGACTTACCTCTTTGTCCACGAACCTTTACTTATTGAATCATAGCAAAACATTTTTGACAAGTTCTAGTCAGCACTTGAGCAGCAGCCTTTTCCGTAACAAGATGTATAATTGGCATAACTTGAAATTAAACGCCCACAGGTTTGACTTACGTCCTTACTTGTCCACAAACCTTTATTATTAATCATAGCAAGACCTTTTTTGACAATTTATAGTCAGCACTTGAGCAGCAGCTCTTTCCGTAACAAGATGTATAATTGGCGTAATTTGAAATTAAACAACCATAGGTTGGACTTACATCCTTACTTGTCCATAAACTTTTGTTATTAATCATATCAAGACCTTTTTGACTAGTTCTAGTCAGCACTTGAGCAGCAGCTCTTTCCGTAACAAGATGTATAATTGGCATGGTTTGAAATTAAACACCCAGAGGTTGGACTTACGTCCTTACTTGTCCACAAACCTTCATTGTTAATCATAGCAAAACATTTTTAACAAATTCTAGTCAGCACTTGAGCAGCAGCTCTTTCCATAACAAGATATATAATAGGCATGATTTGAAATTAAACACCCAGAGGTTGTACTTACATCCTTACTCGTCCACAAACCTTCATTGTTAATCATAGCAAAACATTTTTGACAGATTCTAGTCAGCACTTGAGCAGCAGCTCTTTCCGTAACAAGATGTATAATTGGCATAATTTGAAATTAAACAGCCAGTTGTTGGACTTACGTCCTTGTCCACAAACCTTTATTATTAATCATAGCAAGACATTTTTGACTAGTTCTAGTCAGCACTTGAGCAGCAGCTCTTTCTGTAACAAGATGTAAAATTGCCATGATTTCAAATTAAACACCCACAGGTTTGACTTACCTCTTTGTCCACGAACCTATACTTATTGAATCATAGCAAAACATTTTTGAAAAGTTCTAGTCAGCACTTAAGCAGCAGCTCTTTCCGTAACAAGATGTATAATTGGCACAACTTGAAATTAAACACCCAGAGGTCTGACTTACGTCCTTACTTGTCCGCAAACCTTTCTTATTAATCGTAGCAAGACATTTTTGACAAATTCTAGTCTGTACTCATGTGACTCATGAGTGTTATCAGCTGATCAATCACACCGTCACGGTGACCGTCGGTGCACCCTGGCAGACCCCGGATCAGCGCCAACGCACCCTTATCAGGAACACTCATTCATCACTTTGTTCGCCTTTTGTCTTCCTCCTTTTTTTATTTTTTTGTTCCACCTCAAGGCCGGCGGAGGAATTATTAGCGGCTTAGCGCCGGGGGGCCCCTAAGAAGCTCTCGGGGTGTAAGCCCCTCTCCCGAGTCGGGGCCAACAGGGTGCTGAGACAACCCCCTCACACCCCAACTCATTCACCGACACTGTGTACGTGTCAGCGGGGAGGCGCCATGATCCCTCGCAAATCCACTCCTGGGGAAGAAAGTCCCAGAAATTATGAACACGTCGGCGAACAATAGCGCCTGCCGAGGCATGACTCAGCAGATGATTCCCAATTCCATGCACACAACAGGGGATTGTACTCCGTGTGTCTGTGTGTGTGTGTTTCCTTCCGGTCCAAGAACATTCCAAACCCCGAGCATCAGCACCTCGCGTATGATCTGTGGGAATTATTTTATTTTATTTTTTTCTCTCTGGAGCACCTCGCCGGCGTTTCCAGACGGGCCCCATTTGGGAACGCCGTGAAATCCGTGGCACCTCTCCTGGCTGAACGGCTGCCATATCTGGTGATGGACTGAGGCGGGAGAGAGAGCGGCAGCCGGGGATTGAATACGGCTTAATCTTCGCGCCGGGCCACATGTGTGCGCACGATAACGCGCTCGCTTTTCTTCCCGCGCACCGTCGCTCGGCGCCAGCTGCCAGGTTAGCCGCCTCGCACAGCCGCGATATTTGCCCGCCGTAAAAAAGGGAGCTATCGCACCTCAGGTGGGGGCTAATGCATGTTTTTGGAATTGGCGGTAATGCCTGACACATTTGGAGGGACAGATAGGGGAGGACAATGTGCGCAAAAGACACCTTAGCGTGGCTGCTAATGTTTGATTGGTAAGGGAGCCTCCCCACGCTGCACATTGGCGCTATTTCGGGCTTTGGACACCTGCGCGGGCTATTTTTACATCGCGTCTTGGAGGGCGTTAAAACACGGCGCCGCTAAATCAACGCTCGTTCTGGTAAACTTTCGTAAATACACGACACTACATACTAATATCGCCCATTTGTTTTAGATTCGGGGCCTCGGAACAAATCCACTATTTACAAGCATACACAACATCATTTATACGGTTCTCGTCAGCGTTCGAGCAGCAGCGTTCTTTACATAGCCACATGGATTGTTGGCGGCGCAGACCGCCAAACATTCAACTCTCTGCTTTTGAAATTACACACAAAGAAGTTGGACTCTTGTCAAGAAATCATCATTATTCATAGCAAGCCATTGGTTCTCCTCAGCACTTGAGCAGCATTTCTTCACATAGCAGGATTAATTTTTGGCATCATTTGAAATTAAACACCAAGAGGTTAAAGTCAAGTACTTAACTTGTCCAATCGTCATTACTAATCATAGCAAGACATTTGTGACAAGTTCTTGTCAGCGCTTTAGCAGCAGCTGTTCAAGTAATAGGATTAATTGTTGGCATAATTTGAAATTTAACACCCAGAGTTTGGAGTCAAGTACTTAACTTGTCCATGAACCTTCATTATTAATCAAAACAAGACATATTTGACAAGTTCTAGTCAGCACTTGAGCAGCAGCTCTTTACATAGCAAGATGTATAATTGTCATAATTTGAAATTAAACACCCATAGATTGGACTTAAGTACTTAACTTGTCCATTAACCTTTAATATTAATCAGAGCAAGACATTTTGAACAAGTTCTAGTCAGAACTTGAGCAGCAGCTCTTTACGTAGCAAAGTATATAACTAGCATAATTTAAAATTAAACACCCAGAGGTCGGACTTAAGTACTTAACTTGACCACAAACCTGCATTATTAATATAAGCAAGACATTTTTGAAAAGTTCTAGTCAGCACTTGAGCAGCAGCTCTTCTGGTAGCAGGGTTAATTGTCGCATAATATGAAATTAAACACACAGAGGTTGGAGTCAAGTACTTAACTTGTCCAATCGTCATTATTAATAAAGCAAGACATTTTTGACAAGTTCTAGTCAGTGCTTGAGCAACAGCCGTTCAAGTAATAGGATTAATTGTTTGAATAATTTTAATTCAACACCCAGAGGTTGAGTTTTGTTGAGTTTGAGTTTATTTCAAACATGCAACATGTTCAAAAAGGAGTCGGAAAAAGGAGTGCTTATTTAAATCCTACCCCTATTCTTTTACATTACAACTGCTAAAACTTTTGTTCACTTCCTGTTCTCAATTTATTCACAATATACTCCATAAGCAATCACAATAAAAATACATCAATAAATAATACTCTGTGAGGTAAGTTACATTTCATATGGTGAGATGAGTAAGATTATTTTGAAAATGAACTAATGGATGGATGAATTGGTTGGACTTTAGTAATTAACTTGTCCACAAACTTGCATTATTAATATAAGCAAGACATTTGTGAAAAGTTCTAGTCAGCGGTTGAGCAGCAGCTGTTCAAGTAATAGGATTAATTGTTGACATAATTTGAAATTAAACACCCAGAGGTTGGACTTGCGTACTTGTCCACGAACCTGCATTATTAATACAAGAAAGACATTTTTGAAAAGTTCTAGTCAGCACTTGAGTACCAGCTCTTCACATAGCGGGAATTATTGTTGGCATAATTTGAAATTAAACACCCAGAGATTGGATTTAAGTAATTAACTTGTCCACAAACATTCAATATTAATCAGAGCAAGACATTTTTGACAAGTCCGAGTCAACACTTGCGCAGCAGCATTCTGGAGGAGCTGTTCTTTCACATTCATAGCAAGCCTTTTTTGACAAGTTCTACACAGCAGTTGAGCAGCAGCCCTTCACATAGCAGGAATAATTGTTGCATAATTTGAAATTAAACACACAGAGGTTGGACTCAAGTACTTAGCTTGTTGACAAACCTTCATTATTGATCAGAGCAAGACATTTTTGACAAGTTCTAGTCAGCACTTGAGCAGCAGCTCTTTACATTGCAAGATGTATAATTGACTTAATTTGTAATTAAACACCCAGAGGTTGGACTCAAGGAATTAACTTGTCCACGAACCTTCATTATTAATCATAGCAAGACATTTGTGAAAAGTTCTAGTCAGCGCTTGAGCAGCAGCTGTTCAAGTAATAGTATTAATTGTTGGGATAATTAGAAATTAAACACCCAGAGATTGGATTTAAGTACTCAACTTGTCCACAAACCTGTATTATTAATCATACCAAGATATTTTTGACAAGTTCTAGTCAGCGCTTGAGCAGCACCATTCTGGAGGAACTGCTCTTCACTTAGCCGGATGGATTGTTGGCGGCATAAATCGCCAAACATTACTTTATCTGCTTTCAAAAATACACACATAGAGGTTTGACTCTTAACTTGTTCACAAATCTTCATCACATTCATAGCAAGCCTTTTTTGACAAGTTCCAGACAGCACTTGAGCAGCAGCTCTTCACGTATCAGTATTAATTGTTGCATAAGTGGAAATCAAACACACGGAGGTTGGACTCAAGTTCTTAACTTGTCAACGAACCTTCATTATTAATCAGAGCAAGACATATTTGACAATTCTAGTCAGCACTTGGGCAGCAGCTCTTTACGTACCAAGACGGATAATTGGCATAATTTTAAATTAAACACCCAGAGGTTGGACTCAAGGACTTAACTTGTCCATGAACTTTCATTATTAATCATAGCAAGACATTTATGACAAGTTCTAGTCAGTATTGACTTAAAATCAATGTAATTTTTTTACTATTAACACTGCTTCACTTATTTTGTATGACATTTAAAAATGTTAAAATGTGACTTAAAATCAATATATATATATATATATATATATATATATATATATATATATATATATATATATATATACATACATATATATATACATATTAACACTGCTTCGCTTCTTTTTACACATGTATGACATTTACAAATGTTAAAATGTGATTTAAAATCGATGTATTTTTTGTTTACTATTTACACTGCTTCACTTCTTTTTTTCATTTCTACGACATTTAAAAATGTTAAAATGTGACATAAAATCAAAGAGTTTTTTTTATATACTATTAACACTGCCTCCCTTCTTTTTACACATGCATGACATTTACATATGGTAAAATCTGACGAAAAAAAAAATGTTAACATTTTACACTTTTAACACTGCTTCATTTCATTAAAATAATCCCCTCACTTCCCCCCCTAAAAATGGATTAATTGGCTGGAATATAAAATGTAACTTAAAATCCATGTACTTTTTATTTTATTTTAATTTTTTTTACTATTAACACTGCGTCCCTTCTTTTTACACATGTATGACATTTAAAAATGTTAAAATGTGACTTAAAATCAATGTATTTTTCTGTTTACTATTAACACTGCTTCATTTATTTTTACATCTATCTGTAGGACATTTAAACATTTTAAAATGTGACTTAAAATCAATGTAATTTTTTTTTTTTTACAATTAACACTGCTACACTTCTTTTTACATTTTTGTGACATTTAAAAATGTTATAATGTGACTTAAAATCAAAGTATTTTTTTTTATATACTATTAACACTGCCTCCCTTCTTTTTACACATGCATGACATTTACATATGGTAAAATCTGACAACAAAAAAAAATGTTAACATTTTACAATTTTAACACTGCTTCATTTCATTAAAATAATCCCCTCACTCCCCCCCCCCCCCCCCCTAAAAATTGATTAATTTGCTGGAATATAAAATGTAACTTAAAATCCATGTACTTTTTATTTTATTTTAATTTTTTTTACTATTAACACTGCTTCCCTTCTTTTTACACATGTTTGACATTTAAAAATGTTAAAATGTGACTTAAAATCAATGTACTTTTCTGTTTACTATTAACACTGCTTCATTTATTTTTACATCTATCTGTATGACATTTAAAAATTTAAAAATGTGACTTAAAATCAATGTAATTTTTTTTTTTACAATTAACACTGCTACACTTCTTTTTACATTTTTGTGACATTTAAAAATGTTAAAATATGACTTAAAATCAATGTTTTTTTTCTTCCTATTAGCTGCTTCCCTTCATTTTACACATGTATGACATTTACAAATGGTAAAATCTGACTAAAAAAATCATTGTTAACATTTTACACTTTTAACACTGCTTCATTTCATTAAAATAATCCCTTCACGCCACACCTAAAAAATGAATTAACTCGCTGTAATATAAAGACAACATAACATACAACCAAAAAACGTGGATGCATATGCAAAAGTGCAATATACTTATCTGTACAGTAATCTATCTATTTATATCAGCTGTCAGAGTTATTTGTTGACGAACCCCAAGATGCAGAGATGGAGGCAGGCATGGAGTGATCAAACATGATTTTTATATAAATACTAAGACAAAACCAAACAAAGGGTTCAAACCAAAAGCGCGCACGTGGGCGGATAAAAAACAAAACGCCTTTAGCATAGAAGCTAACAAGAAACAAAAAGGAACTTTAGCATGGAAGCTAGAGGATGACAAACAGAAAAACTGGAAATAGCTATGGCTAACAAAACAGCTTACCGCTACGACAACCAGGACAAGATGTAGCACGACAGGTAATAGCTGAAATGATGCCAGACACAGGTAGCAAAGACACAAGAGTGACATGAGGCAACGACAATACAAATGACAATACAATGATCCAGCAACTGACACAAGACAAATGAGGTACAAATAGGAGCCGGCTGATTGGCAACAGCTGAAGGGGAACACAGCACTCAGGAAACAAGACTGGAAGCTGACAAAATAAGAGCACTAGACAGGAACTAAGGACAGTGAATACTAAACACACTGAGAAGGAACACAGCACTCAGGGAACAAGATAGGAAGCTGACAAATTAAGAGCACTTGACAGGAACTAAAAGACAGGAAATACTAAACACAGGAAACAGACAAATGCAGAGGAAAAAACTAAAACATAGACAAACTGTCAGGGGCAAGCCTGACATCTGCACCTTATTGCTTTTTTATCCAACACTACCATGAGCTAATGCAACAAAATTTCGTTCTTATCTGTACTGTAAAGTTAAAATTTTCATGACAATATAAAGGAAGTCTAGTAAAGTCTAGTCTATTTATTTTCACTCTTTATGACATTTAAAAATGTTAACAAATCTGACTTAAAATCATTGTCAACATGTTTACACTTTTGACACATGCTGTTAACTATCTGTCCAGCTGCACACGCTGGAAATTAGTAGCCAGGGCAGAACAATGAGTTTATTTCATTTTCATTTCATTAATTTTTATTTATCTCATTCATTGATGTGCATTTAGAACGATAAATAATTATATCACAATTATACAATTTAAATTCACACAATTCCTGAGAAGGAGCAGGATGAAGAAAATCTTATAATTTCCTGCCCCCTTTGACATAATACATTATCTTACTTCATGAATATCGTTTAAGCCGACACATATATCCAAATGTAATGAAACAATCAAAAACAAAATACACAAGAAAAACACAGCAAGTGCAAAACTTCATAAAGTATAAACCAAACCAAGAAAATAATAGTAATAATATAATATACACCTCACAGAATGATACAGAGCAAATACAAAACCAGACAAAAAATAAGTAAAATAATAAATAAAAAACAAAATGTAAACACTTATGGTTGTCCATATGATCTTATTGTTCTATCTTTATATATTTTTTTCAATAGGAAACATTTTTTACAGTTTTTTGTCTCGTTGTAAAGAGAATTCCACAATTTTACCCCCACCACTGATGTACACATTTGTTTTAAAGTTGTCCTTGAATATTGTTGTTTGAAATGACCTTTTCTTCTATGCTCTGTATTCTCAGAAGTGATGACAAACATTTTTTGTAAATTTGCTGGTAATGTTTTACTTCTAGCCTTTAACATGACACATGTATTATGTGTCATGTTATGTATCACATATTGACAGTGCAGTGTGAAATCCGATGTGTTTACTTTGCAATGAAGTAGTCTCAAAAGGAATAAAACCTGCAGGGACACTTTCTGACGAACTATCCACATTTCCATGTCCGTTATGTAGTTGCATAGCCCTGGTGTACGCCAATTTTTGGTAGGAAATCAGCGCAACTCTTAAGTGACTCGTTAAAAATGAAGACATGGATTCGATTTCATAAGGACGAAGATGAATAAATACATTTTTGTTGAAAGTCTTCCAGAAAAGCTCCTCTCCACTGTCCCAATACTTGTGACGCAGTTTTTTTGGCGCCAACTTTGCGGCAAGTCCGTCCTCAAACCAACAAAGCGTTTATTATGATTGCATTTGCATACATGATTTCATAACATCTGCTTGTCAATAATTACAGCCGCATATTCACCCGCCCCCTGACCCGCGCCGGCGATGAACCCCAGGTGTAAGGCGCCATAAGGCTAATGAGCGGCGCGTCGTCCCCCAAGTCCGGCCCCCCCCCCTCCGGCCCGCTTCAATTAGCGGACGACGCCGCGTTTGATATTAGCTTGGAAATCCGGCAATTGTGGCTATTTGAGGAGATTGCATTCAAGAAGGCGCGCGTTTCAAGATGGCGTGCGGCGTGTCTTTTTTGGGGAAAAAACGCTGGGTTTGTTTGTGGCGCCATTTTGCAAACACTCATCGGAGGTGTCAGTCACTTCCTGTTTGAACTTTGAAGTGAATTGGAAATGAATTCACTTTTTCAAGTCCCCACTAGTGATGTGCGCATCGATACTGGAATATCCAGACCGCCGATACCAGATCTTTACGCTCTAATATCGATCCTCAAAATCAAAAAATCGGTACTTTAATTACTTTTTCCAAAAATCCAAGTATGCAGGGGTCTTATTGATATTTTTTTAATAGAATATACAGACTAAAAACAGATATTGTTTCAGCTTTGTATTATTGGTGACCGAAAATAATTATTTATTATTTTGTATTACATAAAATTATTATGTTAATAACTACTTTCATTGTTACCAATATTAATAAATTAACTAATTAATAATAACTAACAAAACAAATTTTCTAGTCTTTTTTCTTACATTTTTACTATTGTTTTATTCCTAGGTAATAATTGAATAAAATGCTCATTTTAATAACTTATTTTATAGTTATTAATATTAATTAATTAATTACTTAATAATTAATTATTAATAACTAACATAATTTTTCAGGTCTTTTTTCTTAAATATTTACTATTGTTTTATTCCTAAGAAAAAATTGAATAAAATGGTAATTTTAATAACTTCTTTTATAGTTATTAATATTAATTAATTAATTACATAATAATAATTAACATAATTGTTCTGGTCTTTTTTTCTTAAATTTTTACCAGTGTTTTATTCCTAGGTAATAATTTAATAAAAAAATTATATTAATAATACGATTGTTTAACTGCATTACCTAGTATGTCACAAATGTTGCCTGCACAAAAATAACATATTCATGTTGAGTTACACATTTAACAGTGTTTATTATAGTCTAAAATTAAGTCATAAGTTAATATTATTTTTTTTTAAAAATAAACAAACCAGACTTTGTTTATATTTTAAGTAGGATTTTTTTTTTTTTTAACGATTTTAATAGGGTTAATAGGGTTAATAGGGTGTTTACATTTTTTCCAACAAGGGCTGAAAAGTTTTGATATAGTTTTCATTTTTTATATATTTTCAATTAGTATATTATTAATACTTATTAGAACATTTCAGCTTTTTCTCATCACAAACCAATGTTTTAGTTCTGGTCTAAAATTAAGTCATAAGTTAATATTATTTTTTTTTTAAACTAACTAGACTGTTTATACTATAAGTATGATTTTTTATTTTTCATTTTGAGTGATTTTAATATTTTAGATCAGGTGTGTTTAAAAGCCACACATTTAACAGTGTTTATTATGGTTTTTAATATATATATATATATATATATATATATATATATATATATATATATATATTTTAACATGTTTTACGGTTAACACTGCTTCACTTCTTTTTATATTTGTATGACATTAAAACATGTTAAATTCTGACTTAAAATCAATTTTAACATGTTTTACTATTAACACTGCTTCACTTCTTATTATATTTGTATGACATTTTTAAATGTTAAAATGTGGCTTAAAATCAATGTCAACATGTTTTACTACTAACACTCTGCCTCACTTCTTTTTATACTTGTATGACAACTAAAAAATGTAAAATTCTGACCTAAAATCAATGTTAACATTTTTTTCTACCATTAACACTGCTTCCTTTCTTTTTACACATGTATGACATTTAAAAATGGTAAAATCTGACTAAAAATCATTAACATTTTACACTTTTAACAGTGTTTCATTTCTTTTTACATTTAAAAATGTCAACGTCTGACGTAAAATCAATAATAACATATTTTACTACTAACACTGCCTCACTTCTTTTTACACTTGTATGCCATTTAAAAATGTTAAATTCTGACTTAAAATCAATTGTAACATGTTTTACTATTAACACTGCATCACTTCTTTTTACACTTGTATGACATTTAAAATGGTAAAATCTGACTAAAAACATTAACATTTTACACTTCTAACACTGCTTCATTTCTACTTACACTTAATGACATTGAAAATGTCAACATCTGACGTAAAATCAATGTTAACATCTTTTACTACTAACAATGCCTCACTTCTTTTTACACTTATGACATATAAAAATGTTAAATTCAGACTTAAAAATCTATTTTAACATGTTTTAATATTAACACTGCTTCACTTCTTTTTACACTTGTATAACATTTTAAAATGTAAAAAATTTGACTTAAAATCAATGTTAATATGTTTTTACCATTGACATTGCCTCCCTTTCATTTTACACATGTATGACATTTAAAAATTGTAAAGTCTACGCAAAAATCAAAAATTGTATACACATTTGACACTGTTCATTTCTTTTCACACTTTTATGAGATTTAAACATATTCAATTCTGACTTAAAATCAATTTTAACATGTTTTACGGTAACACTGCTTCACTTCATTTTACACTTGTATGAAATTTGAAAATGTTAAAACGTGACTTAAAATCAATGTTAACATGTTTTACTACTAACACTGCTTCACTTCTTTTTACATTGGTATGACGTTTAAAAATATTAAATTCTGACTTAAAATCAATGTTAACATGTTTTATAATTAACACTGCTTCCCTTGTTGTTACACTGGTATGGAATTTGAAAATGTTAAAATGTGACTTAAAATCACTGTTAACATGTTCTACTACTAACACTGCCTCACTTCTTTTTACACTTGTATGACATTTAAAAATGTTAAATCCTGACTTAAAATCAATGTTAACATGTTTATAATTAACACTGCTTCACTTCTTTTTACACTGGTAAGGAATTTGAAAATGTTAAAGTGTGACTTAAAATCAATGTTAACATGTTCTACTACTAACACTGCCTCACTTCTTTTTACACTTGTATGACATTTAAACATGTTACAATCTGACTTAAAATCAATGTAAAATTTTCACCATTATGGCTTCACTTCTTTTTACACTTCATGACATTTAAACATGTTACAATCTGACTTAAAATCAATGTTACATTTTTACCATTATGGTTTCAATTCTTTTTACACTTCATGACATTTAAACATGTTACAATCTGACTTAAAATCAATGTCACATTTTACTACTATCACTGCTTCACTTATTTTTACACTTTGACATTTAAATATGTTACAATCTGACTTAAAATCAATGTCACATTTTACTACTATCACTGCTTCACTTATTTTTACACTTTGACATTTAAATATGTTACAATCTGACTTAAAATCAATGTGACATTTTTACTACTATCACTGTTTCACTTCTTTTTTCACTTTATGGCATGTAAATATGTTACAATCTGAATTAAAATCAATGTTACATTTTACTACTTTCACTGCTTAACTTCTTTTTACGCTTTATGACAATTAAATATGTTACAATCTGACTTAAAATCAATGTGACATTTTACTACTATCGCTGCTTGACTTCTTTTTATACTGTATTACATTGAAATATGTTAGAGTTTAACATATTTCAATGTAATACAGTATAAAAAGAAGTCAAGCAGTGATAGTAGTGAAAATGTAAAATCGATTTTTAAGTTAGAGTTTAACTTAAAAATAGATTTTTAAGTTAGAGTTTAACTTAAAAATCGATTTTACATTTTCACTACTATCACTGCTTGACTTCTTTTTAAACTGTATTTCATTGAAATATGTTAAAATCTAACTTAAAAATCGATTTTACATTTTCACTACTATCACTGCTTCACTTCTTTTTACACTTTATGACATTTATAAATTGTTAAAATCTGACTTAAAAGCAATGTTACATTTTACTACTGTGACTGCTTGCCATCTTTTTACACTTTATGGCATTTAAATACATTACAATCTGACTTAAAATCAATGTTACATTTTACTATGATTACTGCCTCACTTCTTTTTACACTTTATGACATTTAAACATGTTACAATCTGACTTAAAATCAATGTTAAAATTGTACTATTACGGCTTCACTTAATCACTGTTTCACATCTATTTACACTTTACAACAACATTTAAAATGTGATACAATCAGACTTAAACTCAATGTTACGTTTAACTACTATAACTGCTTCACTTTTTTTTTTTTTTACAATTTTACTAATATTACTGCTTCACTTCTTTCTACACTGGATGACATTTACATCGGTAAAATCTGACTTAAAAGCAATGTTGCATTTTACTACAATGACTGCTTGCCATATTTTTACATTTTATGGCATTTAAATACATTATAATCTGACTTAAAATATTTTTTACATTTTACTACCAACACTGATTTTACATTTTACTACCAACACTGATTCACTTATTTTTACACTTTATGACATTTAAACATTTTACAATCTGACTTAAAATCAATGTTATGGATGGCTAGAAGACGGAATGGAATTTGTACTTCCGGTTGAAAGCTTTAAAAAGAAGGGAAACTGCAGGACTTGCAGTGAGCTAGCTCGTCCAAAAAAAAAAAAAAAAAAATGGCACCATAGCACAAACAATAACACACATTTTCAGTGTCTGCTTCTAATTACAAAAAATGTAAAATATTTGCATTATGGCCGTCGGCGAGGAAAATCCACAAATTAATTGCACTGTTTTGTAAGCCGCAGGGTTCAATGTGTAGGGAAATATTTCGTAGAATTCACCTGTCAGGTATTTACAACAGTGTTTACTAGCGAAACTTCAAGTTTAATATTATTTATTATTCGAATATATACGACTAGACCGCCATGGATGGCTAGAAGACGAAATTGAACTTTCGGTTGAAAGCTTTAAATAGAAGGGCCACTGCAGTAAGAAAAAATCGTCCAAAAGATGGCGCCGTAGCAAAAAAAAAAAAACACTTTCAGTGTCCGCTTGTTTTTTTTAAAACAAACAATTTGCATTATGGCCGTCAGCGATGAAAAATCCATAAATTAGCTGCACTGTTTTGTAAGCCGCAGGATTCAAAGCGTAGGGAAAAATTTCGGGGAATTCACCTGTCAGGTATTTAGAACAGTGTTCACTAGCGAAACTACAAGTTTAATATTTATTATTCAAATTCATACGAGTAGAGACACCATGGATGGCTAGAAGACGGAACGGAAATTGTTCTTCCGGTTGAAAGCTTGAAATAGAAGGGCCACTGCAGGATTTGCAGTGAGCAAAATCGTCCAAAAGATGGTGCCGTGACAAAAAAAAGAACACTTTCAGTTTCTGCTTGTTTTTTTAAAACAAACAATTTGCACTATGGCCGTCAGCAAGGAAAAATCCACTAATTAGCCACACTGTTTTGTAAGCCGCAGGACTCAAAGCATGGGAAAAAAGTTGGGGAATTCACTTGTCAGGTATTTGAAACAGTGTTCAATAGCGAAACTACAAGTTTAATATTTATTATTATTATTATTGGAATACATATGAGTAGAACGCTATGGAAGGCTAGAAGCCGTAATGGAAATTGTACTTTCGGTTGAAAGCTATAAAGAGAAGGGCCACTGCAGGACTTGCAGTGAGCAAACCCGTCTAAAAGATGGCGCCGTAGCACAAGCAATAACACACATTTTCTGTGTCGGCTTGTAATAATGAAACAAAAACAAAACTATTGGTGTCAGAATAATTGTATCTAAGTTAACACAAAACTTTGTGTTTCAAAAGCTGTCTTTAATCCTACCAAGCAGAAGGCTTGTAAAACTCCACTGTGTAGGATGGGAAGCAACATGAAGGTGTTCTGTTTCTTTCATGTATTGTAATCAAAAGAAAGACATTGTCTACAAAACCAAGAGGAAGCAGGACCTGACTCCCCTAAATTCGACTTTTCCTTTGAACTGTTTTAATCAAAGGCGATGGCTGTTTACGACCCCTGTCCCTTAGAAGCAGCTGTTTCCATGTAATCAGGGAAAGTCCAGATAAAAGAGGAAGGTGCATCTTTTGCCAAAGCGTAATGACACAGTAAAAGGGTAGAGGTGTACACGTTTCTCCTCACTGAGCCAGATTGAATTCTGTCTTTGTTTGATTGTTTGCTTCTTGTCATGTTTAATAGATGTCATCAGTGTTTAAACCTGACAATTTGCATTATGGCAGTCAGCAAGAAAAATCACAAAAATGAGCCGCACTGTTTTGTAAGCCGCAGGACTCAAAGCGTAGGAAAAAAGTTGGGGAATTTTTTGGCAAGTATTTGGAACAGTGTTCACTCGTGATACTACAAGTTTAATATTATTTATTATTAAAATACATACGAGTAGAAACACTATGGATGGATAGAAGACGGAACAGAAATTGTACTTCCGGTTCAAAGCTCTAAATAGAAGAACACTGCATGACTTGCAGTGAACAAACTCGTCCAAAAGATGGCGCCATAGCACAAACAATAACACACATTTTCAGTGTCTGTTTGTGATCTGAAAAAACTAAACTATTTGCGTTATGGCCGTCAGCGGGGAAAAATCCATAAATTAGCCGCACTGTTTTGTAAGCCGCAGGATTCGAAGCGGAGGAAAAAATTCAAGGAATTCACTCGTCAGGTATTAGGAACAGTGTTCACTAGCGAAACTACAAGTTTAATATTTACTATTCGAATACATACGAGTAGAACGGAAATTGTACTTCCGGTTGAAAGCTTGAAATAGAAGGGCCACTGCAGTAAGAAAAAATCGTCCAAAAGATGGCGCCGTAGCAAAAAATAAATAAAACACTTTCAGTGTCTGCTTGTTTTTTTTAAAACAAACAATTTGCATTATGGCCGTCAGCGAGGAAAATCCATAAATTAGCTGCACTGTTTTGTGAGCCGCAGGATTCAAAGCATATGAAAAAAGTCGGGGAATTCACCTGTCGACAGGTATTTGGAACAGTGTTCACTAGCGAAACTTACAAGTTTAATATTTACTATTCGAATACATACGAGTAGAAATGCCATGGATGGCTAGAAGACGGAACAAAAATTGTACTTTCGGTTGAAAGCTTGAAATAGAAGGCCCACTACAGGACTTGCAGTGAGCAAACTCGTCCAAAAGATGGCGCCGTAGCACAAACAATAACACATTTTCGGTGTCTGCTTGGAATAAAAATAAATAAATAAATAAATATTTGCATTATGGCAGTCGGCGAGGAAAAATCCATTATTTAGCCGCACTGTTTTGTAAGCCACAGGATATAAAGCGTAGGAAAAAATTAGGAGAGTTGACTTGGTGTTCATTAGTGAAACTACAAGTTTATTGCTGACGGCCCCTCCTTACTGTTAGTGTAATTATTCATGTGGCTCAAAAAGCACCCCCGAACAAAACTTTTGTCTTTCCCTTTTAACTCATATTTTTAATAAACGGCCTCGAATTTACCCGAAGCACCGCGGCGGTTTCACTTTTATGCTCCTCATCAGCGCCGGTCGTCACTTCAAAAGTCCTTTTCATGTGATTTCACGCGTGAGAGAGGGCTTGTCACAAACACACACACACACACACACGCACACACACACACACACACACACACACACACACACACACACACACACACACACACACACACACACACACGTATTTCTTGAGACCTGAGAAAAATGCCTCCTTCTTTAGGACCAGCCTTTCTAGATTTATAAAGATGTGTATTTACAACATTAATAATATATACATACTATGCAAATATAATAAAGATTGTTGTGAAAAATGATTAGGAATTTCAAAGAAATAGTTTTGGCAGTATTATAATAAAAGTCCTCATTTCTACTCAACCCAAGTCAAAATTTTTGCAAGAAAAACTGAACATTTGTGCAATATTATGATAAAAGTTCGAATTTTACTCAATAATTGTCACAATTTTACAAGAAAAGCCTAAAATTTTGGCTCTTATGAAAATAGTCAATTTTACTCGACAAAAGTCACAATTTTATAAGAACCCTTTAAAATGTTTTACTCGACAAAAGTTTACATTTCATAAGACAATATAATATTGTCAATATTGTAATATTGACAATATTATAATAATAATAATCGGAATTTTACTGGGCAAAAATTACGACAAAAGTCATAATTTTACTCAAAAAATGCCACTATTTTACAAGTACAACAAAAAAGTTGGCAATATTGTCAGAAAAGTCAGAGTTTCTTATGACAAATGTCACCACTTTGCATTAAAAAGTAATCATTTTACATTAAAAACTAATCATTTTACGAGAAATTATTGCAATATTACAGAAACAGAAAGCATATGAGAAATTGTTCCCAATTTTATAAGGAAAAAGTCGAAGCATTGTGAGAAAAAGATTGCTTTTAGTTAAAAAAAAAAAAGTGTTTGTAATTGGTTTTTAATCTTCATTATTATTTTTTACGATATTACAGTATGTCTCTATATACATATATACATATTTTTTTTTTTTGTATAAATTGTGACCAAAGGGGGCATATTTCAATTCCTTACACACACTTGTTATTACATATGTTGGCCAGAGGGGGAGCACTTCAAATTTCTACACACTTGTTATTTCATATGTTGACCAGAGGGGGAGCACTTCAAATTTTAACACACTTGTTATTTCATATGTTGACCAGAGAGGGAGCACTTCAAATTTGTACACACTTGTTTCATATGTTGGCCAGAGGGGGCACATTTCAATTCCTTACACACACTTGTTATTTCATTTGTTGACCAGAGGGGGAGCACTTCAAATTTCTTACACACACCTATTTCATTTGTTGACCAGAGGGGGAGCACTTCAAATTTCTTACACACACTTGTTATTTCATATGTTGACCAGAGGGGGAGCACTTCAAATTTCTTACACACACTTGTTATTTCATATGTTGACCAGAGGGGGAGCACTTCAAATTTCAACACACTTGTTATTTCATATGTTGACCAGAGGGGGAGCACTTCAAATTTTTACACACTTATTTCATATGTTGGCCAGAGGGGGAGCACTTCAACATTTTACACACTTATTTCATATGTTGGCCAGAGGGGGAGCACTTCAAATTTCAACACACTTCTTATTTCATATGTTGACCAGAGGGGGAGCACTTTTAATTTTTACACACTTATTTCATTCGTTGGCCAGAGGAGGAGCACTTCAAATTTCTTACACAGTTGTTATTTCAAATGTTGGCCAGAGGGGGAGCACTTCAAATTTTTTACACACTTGTTTCATATGTTGGCCAGAGGGGGTACATTTCAATTCATTACACACACTTGTTATTTCATATGTCGGCCAGAGGGGGAGCACTTTAAATTTCAACACACTTGTTATTTCATATGTTGACCAGAGGGGGAGCACTTCAAAGTTCAACACACTTCTTATTTCATATGTTGACCAGAGGGGGAGCACTTCAAATTTGTACACACTTATTTCACGTGTTGGCCATAGGGGGAGCACTTCAAAGTTTAACACACTTCTTATTTCATATATTGACCCGAGGGGGAGCACTTCAAATTTCTTACACACACTTGTTATTTCATATGTTGACCAGAGGGGGAGCACTTTGAAAACAGACACACATTCAATTTGAAAAATCCGTCCTTTTTGGGACCACCCTCATTTTGATAGATTTCACCACCAGGGTGTGTAAATGAGATCTAAATTGTTTTGTTTTTTTGTAATGTGCTTAAGACCGATGACAAAGGAGTCACGGACCACAGATGGCCTTATCTTAATGGCCACCACAGTCGAAGTACCGTAGTGTATTTGTTCATCCTTTGGTCACAAATGGGACGCGGTTTGTCTTGCATCACCACCGGAAGTCGTAAAATCAGCTGTTCACCTGGTGGGTTTTTTTGAGGATGAATAGGGAAGTCCTTCTTTAGCTACCGTCTTGTTTTTATCATATATTGCTGCCTTTGCACCTGTCAATGTTTACTTTTGAATGCACATTAAATCAATAAAAAAAATCCTGACTTTGGAGCAATGTTCACGGACTCTAGTATTTGGCTCTCTATTAAATGCAATGTTTTTTCTGTATTGGGACCATGATTTATGTCCTAACTTGTTCACACCTCCTCATATGGAAGCTACTTTTCCTTGTTGTCTCAAGAAGGATAGAAATACAAGAACACACACACATATTGAAAACGTGCGGTGAAGTTACAAGTGAGCAGGAAATGGCGAATAGAATGTGTGCCATGCGTGAAGTTTCTCAGCGTGGGCACAGAGAAAATCACATTGAGAGCCCGCGAGTCAGGATTAGCGTTTGAAGGCTAAACGGTGTTATCGCTTCTGATTAAGGAGCGTCTTCGCCGCGCTCGCTCCACCTCGGAGGCAGCCACGGATGTCAATAGGGCTAATTGGCTCATTAGCGCAGGTGTTTAACGCCGCCGTAATCACCCGGTGTCATCACTTAAGCCCGGGCGGCGCTCTGGCGATTGACTGGCCTCCTCACCTTCAGCGTAATTGGACATGAAGAGGCTTGTCTGACAGGAAGTGCCGCGCCGTAGGTCAGGATCGCGCCGCTTCCTTCCAACGTGTCGTCCCAAAAGTCTGCTTTTGCAAAGATCAGAATGTTCCCTGATGATTGAATTCAAATTGTTTTCAAACTGCTTTTATTTCTTTTTAATACTAGATCTGATCAATCCAAATTCAAGACTAGATCTGATCAATCTACGTCTAAGACTAGATCTGACCAAAAGAAGTCTAAGACTGGATCTGACCAATCTACGTTTCGGACTAGATCTGACTAATGTAAGACTAGATCTGACCAATGTAAGACTAGATCTCACCAATCTAAGTCTAAGACTGGACCTGACCAATGTAAGACTAGATCTGACCAATCCAAGTCCAAGTCTAGATCTGACCAAAAAAAAGTCTAAGACTAGATCTGACAAAACTAAGACTAGCTCTGACCAATCTAAGTCTAAGACTAGATCTGACCAATCCAAGTCGAGGGACTAGATTTGACAAATTTAAGACTAAGTTTGACCAATCTAAGTCTAAGTCAAGATATGACCGATATGAGTTTAAGACTAGATCTGATCAATCTATATCTAAGACCAGATACGACCAAAATAAGTCTAAGACTGGATCTGCCCAATCTATGTTTAGGACTAGATCTGACAATCTAAGACTAGATCTGACCAATCTAAATTTAAGACTAGATATGACCAATCTAAGTCTAAGACTTGATCTGACTAATCTAAGCCTAAATCTAGATCTGACCAATCTAAGTGTAAGACTGGATCTGACCAAAATAAGTCTAAGACTGAATCTGACCATTCTAAGTACAAGACTGGATCCGACCAAATTAAGTCAAAGTCTAGATCTGACCAATCTAAGTCCAAGACTGGATCTGACTAATCTAAGTCTAATTCTAGATCAGACCAATCCAAGTCTAAGACTGGATCTGACCAAAAGAAGTCTAAGACTGAATCTGACCAATCTAAGTCTAAGTCTAGATCTGGCCAATCCAAGTCTAAGGCTGGATTTGACTAATCTAAGTCTAAGTCTAGAGCTCACCAAAATAAGTCTAAGACTAGAACTGAGAAATCTAAGACTAGATCTGACCAATCCAAGTCTGCAACTAGATCTGACAAATTTAAGACTAGGTCTGACCAATCTAAGTCTAAGTGTTTCAATGTCCACATTTCTCTGTTGATGCAATTGTTGATGACTGAAGTCCTGATATCAACCAAAGCTCCTCATCCCACCCCCTGGATTGTAAATAATGTAAATAATTCAATGTATATACTATGATGATTAACCTGTGTGGTGACTGTATTATGCTGATAGTATATATTTGGACCATGAATTGATTAACGTGGACCCCGACTTAAACAAGTTGAAAAACTTATTCGGGTGTTACCATTTAGTGGTCAATTGTATGGAATATGTACTGTACTGTGCAATCTACTAATAAAAGTTTCAATCATTAAAAAAAAAAGTCTAGATATGACCGATCATAGTTTAAGACTAGATCTGATCAATCCATATCCAGGACTAGATACGACGAAAATAAGTCCAAAACTGGATCTGACAGCCTATGTTGATGACTTGATCTGACCAGTCTAAGTCTAAGACTAGATCTGACCAATCCAAGTCTACAACTAGATCTGACACATTTAAGACTAGGTCTGACCAATCTAAGTCTAAGTCTAGATCTGACCGATCTAAGTTTAAGACTAGATCTGACCAATCTAAGTCTAACACTGGATCCGACCAATCTAAGTCCAAGTCTAGATATGACTAATCTAAGTTTAAGACTAAAACAGACTTATCTAAGTCAAAATCCAGATCTAACCAATCTAAGTCTAAGACTGGAACTGACCAAAATAAGTGTAATACTGAATCTGACCAATCTAAGTCTAAGTCTAGATCTGACCAATCTAAGTCAAAGGCTGGAACTGACTAATCTAAATATAAGTCTAGATCGCACCAATCCAAGTCTAAGACTGGATCTGACCAAAATAAGTCTAAGACTGAATCTGACCAATCTACATTTAGGAATAGATCTGACCAATCTAAGTCTAAGACTAGACCTGACCAATGTAAGACTAAATCTGCCCACCTAAGTCTAGGACTAGATCTGCCCAATCTAAGTCTTCGACTAGGTCTGACAAATTTAAGACTAGATCTGAAAAATCTCAGTCTTCGGCTAGATCTCAGAAATTTAAGACTAGTTCTGACCAATCTAAGTATAGATCTGACCGGTCTAAGTTTAAGACTAGATCTGATTAATCTAAATTCAAGACTAGATCCACCCAAAATAAGTTTAAGACTAGATCTGACAATCTACGTTGAGGACTAGATCTGACCAACCTATGTCCAAGACTAAATCTGACCAATGTAAGTCTACGACTAGATCTGATCAATCCAAGTCCACGACTAGATCTGACAAATTTAAGACTAGGTCTGACCAATCTAAGTCTAAGTCTAGATACAACCGATCTAAGTTTAAGACTAGATCTGATAAATCTAAATTTAAGACGAGATCCAACCAAAATAAGTCTAAGACTGGATCTGACAATCTTTGTTGACGACTAGATCTGACCAATCTAAGTCTAAGACTACATCTGACCAATCCAAATCTACGACTAGATCTGACAAATTTAAGACTAGGTCTGACCAATCTAAGTTTAAGTCTAGATCTGAGAGATCTAAGTTTAAGACTGGATCTGATCATCTATATCTAAGACTAGATAGGACGAAAGACCAAAATAAGTCTAAGGACCAAAATAAGTCTAAATCTAAGACTGGATCTGACAATCTATGTTGAGGACTAGATCTGACAATCTAAGACTACATCTGAGCAATCTAAGTCTAAGACTGGATCTGACCAAACTAAGTCTAAATCTAGATCTGACCAATCTCAGTCCAAGACTGGATCTGACTAATCTAAGTCTAATTCTAGATCTGACCAATCTAAGGCTGGATCTGACTAATCTAAGTCTAAGTCTAGATCTCACCAATCTAAGTCTAAGACTGGATCTGACCAATCCACGTTTAGGACTAGATCTGACCAATCTAAGTCTAAGTCTAGACCTAAACGAATGTAAGACTAGATCTGACCAATCCAAGTCCAAGTCTAGATCTGACCAAAACAAGTCTAAGACTAGATCTGACAAATCTAAGACTAGATCTGACCAATTTAAGTCTACGACTAGATCTGACCAATCCAAGTGTACGACTAGATCTGACAAATTTAAGACTAGGTCTGACCAATCTAAGATTAGTCTCGATCTGACCGATCTAAGTTTAAGACTAGATCTGATCAATCTATATCTAAGACTAGATACGACCAAGATAAGTCTAAGACTGGATCTGAAAATCTATGTTGAGAACTAGATCTGACCAATCTAAGTCTAAGACTGGATTTGACCAATCTACGTTTAAGTCTAGATCTGACCAATCTAAGTTTAAGACTAGATCTGATCAATCTATATTAAAGACTAGATCCGACCAAATTAAATCTAAGACTGGATCTGACATTCTACGTTGAGGACTTGATCTGACCAATGTAAGTCTAAGACTGGATCTGACCAATCTACGTTTAAGAGTAGATCTGACAATGTAAGACTAGATCTGACTAATCTAAATCTAAGACTAGATCTGACCAATCTAAGTCTAAGACTGGATCTGACCAATCTAAGTCGAAGTCTAGATCTGACCAATAAAAGTCTAAGACTAGATCTGACAAATCTAACACTAGATCTGACAATCCAAGTCTAAATCTAGATCTGACACATAATAGTCTAAGACTAAATCTGACAAATCTGTGACTTGATATGGCTGATCTAATTCCAGATCTGACAAATAAAAGTCTAAGTCTAGATCTGACCAATCTAAGTCCAGGACTAGATCTGACCGAGCGAAGATTGGATTCAACCAATCTAAGTCTAGGACTAGATCTGACCAATCTAAGTCTAGAACTAGATCTGACCAATCTAAGACTTGATTTGACCAATCGACGTCTCAGACTAAATCTGACCAATCTAAGACTAGATTTGACCAATCAAAGTCTAACACTAGATCTGACCAATCTAAGACTTGATTATTGTGTTAGTACAACACAACAGTCATGTATCGCTAGCTGAATGCTAGCTAGCAGGGCCACTCCTGGCTAAATTGAGGCCCGAAGCAGACTGTTATTTGAAGCCCCCGGGATTTTTATTTGAATTAAATCAAACTTTAATTTTATTAATGCATGTGTTTTACCGTAGCAGAAACATGGCAGAAAAACCCTTTTACTGTCATTGATAGGAACATTAATCAGCATTTTAATCAAGTTTTTCAGAGACATTTTTGGTGACTGACGAGTAGGGGTGTCAAAAAAAATCGAGATTTTCTAGTTAATTGCCAATCTTATTTGTAACGATTAAAAAAAAAATCGATTCAAATTGTTTTCAAACTGCTTTTATTTATTTTAAGACTAGATCCGACCAAAATAAGTCCAAGACTGGATCTGACCAATCTATGTCTAAGTCTAAACCTAACCAATACAATTCTAAGACTAGATCTGACAAATCTAAGACGAGATCTGACCAATCTAAGTCTATAACTAGATCTGACCAATCTATGTCTAAGACTAGATCCGACCAATATAAGCCTAAGACTGGATCTGACCAATCTACATTTAGGACTAGATCCGACCAATTTAAGTGTAAGAGTAGACCTGACCAATCTAAAACTACAACTGACTAATCTCAATCTAAATCAAGATCTGACAAATATAAGTCTAAGACTAGATCTGACCAATCTAAGTCTAAGTCTGTTTTTGACCAACCTAAGTGTTGATCTGACCAATCTAAGTCTAAGTGTAGAGCTAACCAATCTGAAGGTAGATCCGACCGATCTTAGTCTAAGTGTAGATCTGACCCATCTTAGTCTAACTGTAGATCCGACCAATCTAAGTGTCGATCTAACAACCTAAGTCTAAGTGTGGATCTCACCAATCTGAAGGTAGATCTGACCAATCTTAGTCTAAGTGTAGATCCGACTAATCTAAATCTAAGAGTAGATCTGACCAATCTGAGTCTAAGTGTAGATCTGACCAATCTTAGTTTAAGTCTAAATCCAACCAATCTAAGTGTACATCTGACCATTATAAGTCTAAGTGTAGATCTTACCAATCTCGGTCTAAGTGTAGATCTATCCAATCTTAGTCTAAGTGTAGATCCGACCGATCGAAGTGTCTATCTGACCAATCTAAGTGTAGATATGAACAATCCAAGCCTAGGACTAGATCTAACCGATCTAAGTGTAAGACGAGACCTAACCAATCTATGTCAATGAGCATGAACTTATGAAGCCCACTTGGATGAGGGGCCGTCAGACCAACATATATACATACATACATATATATATCCATCCATCCATTTTCTACCGCTTATTCCCTTTTTTGGGGTCGCGGGGGGTGCTGGCGCC
>NC_084621.1:25831371-25863871 GCF_033978795.1 Nerophis ophidion | reverse complement strand
TGATCCTGGATCGATACCCAAATTTGTGGTATCATCCAAAACTAATGTAAAGTATCAAACAACAGAAGCATAAGTAATTATTACATTTTAACAGAAGTGTAGATGGAACATGTTGAAAGATAAAGTAAGCAGATATTAGCAGTAAATGAACGAGTAGTGTCATATATTGGTGGTGACGAACCCCGGGATGCAGAGATGGCAGGTTTGGTGCAAAAAAAACATAATTTAATGTCCAAAATTAAGGCAAAACACAAACCAGGTACCAGGAACAGGCAAACTGGAAACTGGAACTAGCAAACAGTCCTCAGCATACAGCGACAATACTCCAGCCCTGACTGCAGGGCGAGGCAGGTGTAAATAGCAGCCGACTGATTGACACCAGGTGTGTTCAGGTGCCAATCAGCCGCAGCTGAGGGCAAACAACGCTCGGGGAAACTGAACCAAAATTAGAGCGCTGACAGGTAAAACAAACAAACACGGAGGAAAAACCAAAACATAACTAAACTGTCAGTGACAAACCTGACAAGTGGAATAAAGATCAATTTTATTGCGCTTTTCCCTCATTATGTTGACAAAATAATAGAATGAGAAATGACACAATATGTTACTGCTTATGTCAGCAGAATAAATTAAGAGCCTTTGTTTGCTTACTTACTAATAAAAGACAAGTTGTCTTTTAGTTTCACTATTTTATTTAAAGACAAACTTGTTCTCCGATTGCAATAAGAAACATATTTTTAATGTACCGTAAGATTTTTTTTGTTATAATAAAGTCAATATTGCCTTTTTTTGTGCTCCCCTTTTTTTTTTTAGAAATGTATCGTAATGCATAACAAAATATTGGTATCGGGACAACCCCAGTGTGCATATATATATATATATGAAGAGTTCATATGCAAAAGCAGATAAATCCATTTTGACCGATTCTGTATATTAACGATTTTCTGCCTGCTGGTGTTGCCGGTACATATACAAGCATACAATGGTTTATTTAATATCAACATAAGCAAGTCATGAAAGCCTAAACTTTTAAGAAATGCTGATGTAATGAATGGCTTTCAAATAAGAGTGTTTGATGTGGTTTTACGTCAAAAGCAGATATATCCAAATTATGATATGTTGCAAAAACAGATATCTCCAAAATCGTTTTCTTTGCGGTCGTTATTTCGCATAATATTCAAGATAAAGATAGAGAGAAAAACAGAACGTGAAATTTATCGAAAGCCACATTTCAAGGTAACAACTGTTCACATTTATTTACTTCATTATTTAACAGTTTCGATCCCTTGGTACGTATAAATCTAGCTGTCCCTGCGAACATTGTTTTTTCGTACTTGCTAACCGGACATGCTTTTTTGGAACTGTGACCTCACATATTTACCTTGTGCTTTTCAGCACAAAATGAAAAAACAAAAAAACAGTGTTGCAATGAAGACAATGTTTTATGAATAAAAACAAGCACAAATGCTCAACCTGGTTTGCCTATCAAAAACACTCCTGTGCAGATAACAGCTCACTCATCATCGCTATCGACATTAGCTCCATGCTCGACAACATCGTTTAACGCAGCGGTGTAAAACTCACGGACACGCGTGCTAGCGCCAACATCAAATAACTTCAACACGTCAGTTTTTTTCGCTGGCTTAACATTGTTCACAGGAGAAGCTTCCAAATGATTCATGCGTGGATAACAACACTGAGTGACTCCGTGCGCGCTGCCATTTTGTTTGTCACGTGATCCCGTACTGCAGCGCTGGTTGGGCAAACGGATATATCGGCTTTTGTGATAAATGATCCATGGCGCTTATCGGCCTTTGCAATAAATCGCTGAACTAAATGACGTCAAAAGCGGCATTTGTCTGCATTTGCAAACAAATTGATTTTGGTATACCACAATAGAAGTGGTGGACTATATATTACCGAGGCTGGGCTAAACTTTATCAAAATGGCGTTTATCGGTTTTTGTGTATGAACTCTTCATACATATATATATATATATATATATATATACACACATATATATAAATAACCATCCATCCATCCATTTTCTACCGCTTGTCTCTTTACCTTTTTTTAGTCGCTGGGGCCAATCTATCTATCTATCTATCTATCTATATATATATATATATATATATATATATGTATATATATATATGTATAAATATATATATATATATATATATATATATATATATATGTATATATATCTATATGTATATATATATATATATATTCACAGATATATATATATATACATACATACATACACACATTTATATATATATATATATATATATATATACATACATACCTACACACACATATATATACATTATATATATATATGCATATATAAAGAATTTAATTGTAAAATCGAAACTTTTGTTTTCTTCCTGACCTATATATATCTATATAGATATATAAAAATATATAAATATATATATAAATATATATATATATGCATATATACATACATACACTCATTTATATATATATACACACATATATATACATTTTATATATATATATATATATATATATATATATATACACTGTATATACATGCATATATAAAGTATTTAATTGTAAAATCGAAACTTTTGTTTTCTTCCTGACCTATATATATATATATATTACAGCCAAAAGCTGCGATGAGGTGGCGACTTGTCCAGGGTGTACCCGCCTTCCGCCCGATTGTAGCTGAGATAGGCGCCAGTGCCCCCCGCAACCCCAAAAGGGAATAAGCGGTAGAAAATGGATGGATGGATAGCAAAAGTTTGGACACACCTTCTCATTAAATGTGTTTTTTTTTTACTTTCATGACTATTTACATTGTAGATTGTCACTGAAGGCATCATAACTACGAATGAACACATGTGGAGTTTTGTACTTTACAAAAGAACGGTGAAACAACTAAACACGTTTCATATTGTTGTTTCTTCAAAATAGCCACCCTTTGCTCAGATTACTTTTTCGCACACTCTTGGCATTCTCTCCATGATCTTCAAGAGGTAGTCACCTGAAATGTTTTCACTTCACATGTGTGCTTGAAGCTCATCATGAGTGTGCAACGACGTAATCAGAGCAAAGAGTGGCTATTTCGAAGGACGTCAACTGGTTAAATCGGGCATCTTAGGCTGTGACAATTCCTCCCCTGACTGTATTGGGCCGTCCCTTCCTGCTGACTCAGCAACAAAATGACCAGTAGAACATTGCAGAGGCCTTGCATGTTAACAATAACTACAAGTTTATGGACGGCGAGGTGAGAGCGCTGATGGAAGGTGACAGACACCAAAGAGTCGGCGGGCTGATGATGAGCGATTACATTCTTTCTTAACGCAGACACGTTGTTTTCATAATTGTCTCTGACTGGCCCGCCGTCACACGTTTGATGAATTCTTGCAGGATATGTTTGTGAGCCAGACAAATACTGACGATCATCCGCAAAATAATCCAATCATTACCAGCTAATGACGGGGGAGGGGGTGAAAAATTATGCCGAGGCTCCCCAAAGTGCGTCGGGGAGTCCCCCACCCCGCTTCCACACCGAGCATGGCGGGGGCCCCACCTGTCACAGCGCCGCAATAATTGCATGGCGGGCCGCCTTCCACACACACGCACACACACACACACACACACACACACACACACACACACACACACACACACACACACACACACACACACACACACACACACATTCATATATTTCATACCTTCTTGAGACCTGAGAAAAATGCCTACCCCTTGAGGCCCACCCTCTCTAGATATATATAACATTTGTATTTACAACATTAATAATATATACATACTATGTACATATAAAACATATTTTTGTGAAAAATGTCAACATTTTGCAAAATATAACTTACAATTTTGGCAGTTATGATAAAATTTTATTCAATGCAAGTCACAAGTTCACAAGAAAAACTGAACATTTGTGCAATATTAGTATAAAAATTGGGATTTTACTTAATAACAGTCACAATTTTTAAAGAAAAGCTTAACATTTGGGCAATTTTATAAAAAGAGTTGTAATTTTACATGACAAAAGTCACAATTTTATAAGAAAATAAAAATTTTGGGGCTATATTATAATCCATCCATCCATCCATCCATCCATCCATTTCTACCGCTTATTCCCTTTTGGGGTCGCGGGGGGCGCTGGCGCCTATCTCAGCTACAATCGGGCGGAAGGCGGGGTACACCCTGGACAAGTCTCCGCCTCATCACAGGGCCAACACAGATAGACAGACAACATTCACACTCACATTCACACACTAGGGCCAATTTAGTGTTGCCAATCAACCTAATAATAGTGGGAATTTTACCTGGCAAAATAATGACAAAAGTCCCAATTGTATAAGAAAATAAAAATTTGGGGGTATTATTATAATAATAATGGGAATTTTACTTGTCAAAATAATGACAAAAGTCCCAATTTTATAAGGAAATAAACATTTTGGAGTATTATTATAATAATAATGGGAATTTTACTTGGCAAAATTATGACAAAAGTCATAATTTTACTCAAAATATGTCACTATTTTACAAGAACAACAAAAAAATTAGCAATATTGTGATACAAATCAGAATTTGATATGACAAATGTCACCTTTTGCATAAGTAATAATTTTACATAAAAATAGTAACAATTTCACGAGAAAATACTGCAAATTACAGAAACAGAAAGAATATGAGAAATTGTTCCCAATTTTTTAAAGAAAAAAGTTACAATTTTACGAGAAAAAACTGCAATATTACAGAAACAGAAAGAATATGAGAAATTGTTCCCAATTAAAAAAAAAAAAAAGTTGACGCATTGTGAAAAAATGACTGCTTTTGGTGAAAAAAAAAGTGTTTGTTTTTAATTTGTTTTTAATCTTCATTATTTACTTCAAGTAATGTCTCTATATAAATATATATTTTTTTAATTTAAATACATTTTGGCCAAAGGGTGCATATTTTAATTTCTTACGCACACATGTTATTTCATATGTTGACCAATGGGGGAGCACATATCAAATCAGAATTCGAAATGACAAATGTCACCATTTTCGCATAAGTAATAATTTTACATGAAAATGTAAAAAATTTACGAGAACATATTGCAATATTAGAGAAACTGAAATAATATGAGAAACTGTTCTCAATTTTATAAGAAAAAAGTCACAATTTTAGGAAAAATAACTGTAATATTACAGAAAACAGAAAGGATGTGAGAAATTGTTCCCATTTAAAAAAAAAAAAGTCGACGCATTGTGAAAAAATGACTTTTGGTGAAAAAAAAAGTGTTTGTGATTAGTTTTTAATCTTCATTATTTACTTCAAGTAATTATAGCATTTCTCTATATACATATTTATTTAAAAAAAATTAAATACATTTTGGCCAAAGGGGGCATATTTTAATTTCTTACACACACTTGTTATTTCATATGTTGACCAATGGGGGAGCACATATCAAATCAGAATTTGATATGACAAATGTCACCATTTTCACATAAGTAATAATTTTACATAAAAATGTAATAATTTTACGAGAACATATTGCAATATTACAGAAACAGAAAGAATATGAGAAACTGTTCTCAATTTTATAAGAAAAATGTCACAAAAATTTACGAGAAAATATTGCAATATTACAGAAACAGAAAGAATATGAAATATTGTTCCCAATTTTATAAGAAAAAAGTCGACGCATTGTGAGAAAATGACTGCTTTTAGTTAAAAATAAAATGTATGTGTAATTAGTTTTTAATCTTCATTATTTACTTGAAGTAATTACAGTATGTCTCTATATACATATTTATTTAAAAAAAATGTTTTAATCAATTTTGGCGAAAGGGGGCACATTTCAATTTCTTACACACACTTGTTGTTTCATATGTTGACCAGTGGGGGAGGACATATCAAATCAGAATTTGATATGACAAATGTCACCATTTTAGCATTAGTAATAATTTTACATAAACATTTTATAATTTTACAAGAACATATTGCAATATTACAGAAACAGAAAGAATAGGAGAAATTGTTTCCAATTTTATAAGAAAAAAGTCGACTCATTGTGAGAAAAACACTGCTTTTGGTTATTTTATTTATTTATTGGTTGTTTGTAATTTGTTTTTTAATATTCATAATTTACTTCAAGTTATTACAGTATGTCTCTATATACATATTGCTTTTTTTTAATTATTATTTTTTTTATTATTTTGGCCAAAATTAAATGGCCAAATTGAAATTCCAAAGGCCAAATTTTGGCCATTTTTTAATCTCTTACACACCTCCTCCAGAGGTGGAGCACTTCACATTTTTACCCACACTTGTTATTTCATATGTTGACCAGAGGGGGAGTACATCACATTTTTTACACACACTTGTTATTTCATATCTTGACAAGAGGTGGAGCACATCACATTTTTTACACACACTTGTTATTTTCTATGTTTACCAGATGGGGAGCACTTCACATTTTTACACACACACTTGTTATTTCATATGTTGGCCAGAGGGGGAGCACTTCACATTCTTACACACACACTTGTTATTTCATATGTTGGCCAGAGGGGGAGCACTTCACATTCTTACACACTTGTTATTTCACATGTTGGCCAGAGGGGACACACATCAATTTTTTACACACACTTGTTATTTCATATGTTGACCAGAGGGGGAGTACATCACATTTTTTACACACACTTGTTATTTCATATCTTGACCAGAGGTGGAGCACATCACATTTTTTACACACACTTGTTATTTTCTATGTTTACCAGAAGGGGAGCACTTCACATTTTTACACACACACTTGTTATTTCATATGTTGGCCAGAGGGGGAGCACTTCACATTCTTACACACACACTTGTTATTTCATATGTTGGCCAGAGGGGGAGCACTTCTCATTCTTACACACTTGTTATTTCACATGTTGGCCAGAGGGGGCCCACATGAATTTTTTTACACACACTTGTTATTTTCTACGTTTACCACAGGGGGAGCACTTCACATTTTTACCCACACTTGTTATTTCATGTGTTGACCAGAGGGGGAGTACATCACATTTTTTACACAGACTTGTTATTTCATATGTTGACCAGAGGGGGAGCACATCACATGTTTTTACACACACATGTTTTTACACACACTTGTTATTTGCTATGTTTACCAGAGGGGGAGCACTTCACATTTTTTTACACACACTTGATATTTCATATGTTATCCAGAGGGGGAGCACTTCACATTTTTGCACACACTTATTATTTCATATGTTGACCAGAGGGGGAGCACTTTTAAAACCCACACACAGTCGATTTGAAAATACCCTCCTTTTTGGGACCATCCTCATTTTTGATAGATTTCACCACCAGGGGTGCAAATGAGACATTCTCTATTAGATGCAATGGGTTTGGGACCATGATTTATGTCCTAACTTGTTCACACCTCCTCATATGTAAGCTACTTTTCCTTGATGATGTCTCAAGAATGGTAGAAATACAAGAACACACACACACACGATACTTAATGAAGCCGTCTGACGAGGTGGCAATTACGGGCTGCCGCCTCTGTCACCGGGGGCGACCGCGGGGAGCGGGGCTGAGGAGCCCTCACACCCCCCCCTGGGGGGTTCCTCCACACCCGCTGCGTTGCGCTGGAGTGGCTAAGCTGCCGTCAAAGGCAAAGTTGAGTGTGCGCTGGATTACACGTCGGCCGTGTGAGTGATGAGCTGCTCCGACTGAGATGACTGATGAGCGAGACACAAAAGGGAGGCGCACAAGTCTTTTCACGACTCGTCGTCGCATCTCGAGGCGTGTGTCCCCCGACTCTGAACAAAGACGTCGGGGCTTGTAACGGCCAACTATTGACACCACTTCACGCAATGGCCTCTTAATAAGTCACTCCGCCGTGCTGTTATGTCAACCATCATCTTTGCCTCTTCTCGTCTTTACAAACTGAACTACAGTTTAATAGAGGATCTTTGACTGTTGCTTCGCCATCTACAGCAGGGCTTGTTTATCATTCTAAAAATCAACTCTGTATTCTTCTTCCTCCAAACACGACGAGTTGAGTTCATACCAAAAACTTCTATTTTGCTTTCATCTGACCACGTGACATTCTCCCAATCCTCTGCTGTATCATCCATGTATCCATTTTGGTATAAACTCAACTCAAGTGTTTAGAGGAAGAAGAATACTGAGTTGCATCCCAAGAACACCATACCTACTGTGAAGCATGGGGGTGGAAACATCATGCTTTGGGGCTGTTTTTCGGCTAAGGGGACAGTACGATTGATCTGTGTTAAGGAAAGAATGAATGGGGCCATGTATCGTGAGATTTTGAGCCAAAACCTCCTTCCATCAGCGAGAGCTTTGAATGGTTGACCAAATACTTTTTTTCCACCATAATTTAAAAATAAATTCTTTAAAATTCCTACAATGTGAATTCCTGGATTTTTTTTTCACATTTTGTCTCTCACAGTTGAAGTGTACCAATGATGAAAAATACAGACCTCTGTCATCATTTTAAGTGGGAGAACTTGCACAGTATATTGTATAAATATATACATATATATGTATATACGTCTTAATTAGATTATCCAGAGAGTAGTGCTCGATACCGTGGTAGAGCATAATATATGGGTGTGTGTGGGAAAATCACAAGACTACTTCATCTCTACAGAACTGTTTCATGAGGGGTATTTTGTGATTTTTCCAACACACATATATATGTATATATAGTTATTTATAAACACTGACATTTGCTATTTAAATATTGTTATTTACAGATAAACACGGACATTTATTATTTAAATATTGTTATTTACAGATAAACACTGACATGTATTATTTATATATTGTTATTTACAGATAAACACTGACATGTATTATTTATATATAGTTATTTACAGATAAACACTGACATTTGCTATTTAAATATTGTTATTTACAGATAATCACTGACATTTATTATTTATACATTGTTATTTACAGATAAACACTGACATTTATTATTTATTTATAGTTATTTACAGATAAACACTGACATTTGCTATTTAAATATTGTTATTTACGGATAAACACTGACATTTATTATTTATATATTGTTATTTACAGATAAACACTGACATTTATTATTTATATATTGTTATTTACAGATAAACACTGACATTTATTATTTATATATTGTTATTTACAGATAAACACTGACATTTATTATTTATAAATTGTTATTTACAGATAAACACTGACATGTATTACTTATATATTGTTATTTACAGATAAACACTGACATTTATTATTCATATATAGTTATTTACAGATAAACACTATCATTTGCTATTTAAATATTGTTATTTACAGATAAACACTGACATTTATTATTTATATATTGTCATTTACAGATGAACACCGACATTTATTATTTATATATAGTTATTTACAGATAAACACTGACATTTGCTAATTAAATATTGTTATTTACAGATAAACACTGACATTCATTATTTATATATTGTTATTTACGGATAAACACGCACATTTATTATTTATAAATTGTTATTTACAGATAAAACACTGACATTTATTATTACCGACATTTATTATTTATATATTTTTATTTACAGATAAACACTGACATTATTTATATATTGTCATTTACAGATAAACACTGACATTTATTATTTATATATTGTCATTTACAGATAAACACTGACATGTATTATTTATATATTGTTATTTACAGCTGAAATGGACCAAAAGGGACCGCCTGACCCTCATGAGTTCATCGTTTACTGAGAAGACCACTTTCTGACTTTTCGGACATTGTGCACAAAAGCCTGACTTTTTACGTAAACTTCGGTACACTTTTAAAAAAAAAATAAAAAATCTTATCGTGTTGTATATTATTGATTTTTCTTGACACTTTATTAAAATAAATACGACCTAATATTGCCTGTTTGTTTACATAATATCAGTGTGGAAATATACTGTACCACTCATCCATACGTCATCAGCCAGGCCCAGGGGTTCCTAACCTTGTTTTACTTTGGGGCCCAATTTTGACCACCACAAAGGGGCCCGGAGCCCACTGAAATATTAACACTGAATTACCAATCTTACTTTTTATTTTAATCATATTCAATAATGACACCTTTAAGCTACAGTTTACAACCTTGTCCAAATGACATGAACGCAAGTGTTAATCACAAAGATTATTTATTCAAGTCAGTCTAATTAGGAAAATAAATATTCACAAAAATATCCTGCATGAGAAGGGAATGAAATAGCTTAAATGTACATATCAACTAAATCAATAATGAATATGTTTCTTAAATAAACTGTAATAATTAAAGTGCAAACACATTTTCACCACTTTAGTCATTTTTTTTGCGCTTATGTCAGGGGTGTCAAAGTCAATTATCTATGGGGTGATATTTGATTAGTATTATAACCGGCCCGCAGGCCACAGCCGTCTTCTGCTGTTTTGCACGTCAGTGTTGGCGCAAGGAATTTAAAAAATGGGGTCCCCATTAAGTCATAAAAATGGGGTCCACCACTAAATCCCACTTTTTTGTAACTGTTTTGAAAAGAAATGATAAATATTTGCTGTTATATCTCACATTCTATATATTGTGTTTTGGAAAATGTTTTGTCATAAACGTTACTTAAGTCATTAAAAACAATAATACAAAAGCAAAAAAAATTGTATGCATATGTATATTTATTCATTCATTTTCTTTTTTCCTTCAAGGATCTAAACTTTACCGCTGCCGGTATTTTTTTGCCATATTTTTATTGTAATATTTTCCTATATTTTTATTGTAATATATAGTAGTATATAGTAATATATTTCCCATATTTTTATTGTAATATATAGTGGTATACATCCCATATTTTTATTGTAATATAATCCCATATTTTATTTTAATAGTTTCCCATATTTTTATTATAGTTTCAGACCATTTTTTTATTGTCATTTTTTCATTGCAATATTTTCCCATATTTTTATTGTAATATTTTAAGGGCATATTTTTATTGTAATATTTTCCCATATTTTAATTGTAATATTTTCAGACCATATTTATATTCTTATATTTTCAGACTTTTTGGCCAAAGTAAGACAAATAAAACTATCTGAAGTTGTCAGAGAGTATTAAGGGGATACCTTTAGTCAAAAATGATTTATGGGGGGTCATAAATCAATGATTTATGAGGGGTCAAGGTCAAAGGTCAATGATTTATGAGGGGTCAGGGTCAAAGGTCAATGATTTATGAGGGATCAAGGTCAAAGGTCAAAGTCAAAGGTCAAAGTCAAAGGTCAGAGTCAAATGTCAAGGTCAAGTGGGTGTGGCTTACCCCGGAAGAGGGTGGAGTTAAGACCTGCGGTGGGAGTGGTTAAACCAGGAAGAGGGTGGAGTTTTAACCAGAAAGAGGGCGGAGTTAAGACCTGAGGTGGGAGTGGTTGAACCAGGAAGAGGGTGGAGTTAAGACCTGAAGTGGGAGGGGTTGAACCAGGAAGAGCCAGGAAGAGGGTGGAGTTAAGACCTGAAGAGGGAACAAAGGAGGGTTCAGGTTGAGGTCAGTTTTTTTTAAGGAAGCTTGAGAATGTCATCTGAGCACCATGTGACCATCCATTTGACAGTTTAAAACGATTGGGAGGAACTAATTAGGTTAAGGTTAACCATATGTTTGACCCTGCTTCGATGTATTGATGGCTGGGAATTGTTACGTGGGGAGATGTGGACACGCACACACGCACACACGCACACACACACACACACACACACACACACACACACACACACACACACACACACACACACACACACACACCCCATTACCTCTGCTATACCATGTTATTAGACAATGGTTTAACTCCGTTTAAGCATTTAAACGTTAAAAGCATTGCACCTGTACGACGTTGTAATACTTTTTTTTTTACCAGCCGATGACGACGAAGTGAAAGACGATGAACTTTGCTTAAACGATCTTACAAAGTTGGAAGATGATTATCGAGGTGTGTTTAAACCTTCGAATTATTTGATATTATGTGTATTCATTATTTTGTTTCATAGAGGAATTGCCGTAAGATCCTAACGCGATCCCTTTAACACAATCCCATTGTGGTGAGTCAAATGATTCTCATTTTACAAGAAAAAAACATGCGGTATACAATACATATATACATATATTTACTTACAGATTTTCCGTTTACATCTCCGGCTCGCTGGTCTCCCTTAACGCTGGCGGGTCCGTCAACGGCCGTCGAAGAGAGTCGGCCATTCCAGGCAGAGGAGAAGGCTTGATTGCGCCAAAGAACCCAGACATCGAAACCTTGGTCCGGGACAATTTCATCGAAAACAACGGCGAATGTCCGACATGCCTCCGCTGTAAGTTTTTCTCGTTTTCTGTAAGCTTTTTAAGATTCTCATGAGCTTTAAAGAACTCCTCTCACTCTAATGTCTTTCGCTCAAATGAATTTCCCGCCGGGAGTAGTAGGCGGGGACTGATTCCGGAGGTGGGCGGTTGTTTCCGGCAAGCAACCTTCTGGTGTGCATTAGCGCCACCTACTGAAATGGAGTGTAGACCAAGATGGATCCCTACTCTATATTCTTTTATTTAACCCAATGTTTTTTAAATACGTGTATAATGCTTTATATCCTATGTGTTGTGAATTCCATCCTACTATATCTTCCAAGGAACCCAAAGAAATGTTACCACACCTCCCGCTTTATTTATTTTGTAGATTGCCTGAACTATTTCATAAACATAAATCTTGTCTTGTTTCTGATGCTATGTTTTTTATGCTCATCAATGCACTGCTGGAGTCCGAGCACACAACTACTTTCCTTGCTTTGTTTTCCTCTATCCAGTTAACTGCCATATAAATTGCTACCAATTCCCCCGTAAAAAACAGATAGTTTATCACTGATTATTTTATTTAATACTATGTTTCCTTGTGGGATAACTGCTACAGCTCTTACCTTTAATTTTTTTTTTTTTTTATAGTTTTTGATGCATCTGTATATATCATATCTCAATCCATTTTTCTATCTGGTAACTATTTAAATTTCTATTCTTTAGTAATTGCATGTTTTCTTTTGGGTTATCAAACATCCACGGTGTTATTGCAGGCATTGGTACTGTAGGACTAACTTTAATATTGTCAATTTTAACTTTATTACATATGTCTCCTATAATCCACCAAAACTATTCTTTTGTGGTAACTTTGTTTGTTTTATAACTTGTGCCAGGATAGCAGTAATTGCACAAAGGCATTCTTCTTCTTTTAGTTTTCTGACAGCACGTAGGCGTTCGCATCAACTTTCGTCTTTTTAACAAATGGGTAAAGGGGGGATGATGTATGCCATAAAACTAGTTGGCACATTTAATATTTAATAATAATGAATATTGTTAAATTCTATAATTGTTGTTATTTAAAGGGGAAAACCCGATTCAAAAGTACATAACAGTTGTTTACTGGCTAAAAATAAAATGATCCTGAAAAAAAAATCACATTCATTTTAGATTTAATTATACTGTACAATATCCTTAAAACATGTCATTGTGAAATAATTGATAATATTGTACATTGTACATTTTACTCCTCGTTTCATATTCAAAGTGAAAACATTTAAATGATCGGTTTGCCATTTAAAGTGAGATCCGTACAATTAGGTCAGGGCTTCTCAAACTTTTTTTTTTTCTTTCATCCCCACTTTAGACTAAGGGGTTAGTTTTCAAGGCCCACCTACCCCCATCGCCCCAACAAAACAATTTATTGGACATCATGTGAGGTCTCGAGGTGTGTCTTTAATTTGTTGGGTCTCATGCTGTCTGCTGATAGCCGTTTTAGACACAGAACCCACAGGGGTCTCTCCTCTGCCCCCACCTCCGCTGCCGTGAATCCAAGAGCAAGATACCCTTCGCCATATTTTCTTTTAGGTTGACTTTTTGGTTGATTAGACCCGTCATATTTTTGTTTCTCTGCAGACCTTTGAGGTGCGAGTTGCAAATGTATCCATTTTGTGTAATTGTGGTCCGCACATTAGCCTGCTACCCATCCGCGCGAAAGTTTGTTCCTCTTAGCCCCGCCTGCAAAAGTTACTGTTGCTATGTCTGTCAAACTTTCGCTCCTGCCGAGAAATTTAAAGCCTACAGGAAAAATAAGTAATTTACATTTATTTATACGGCGGATTTCACAGACAGAATCACAAAGTGATTTACAGTGTGTATAGAAAATGAAAGCATAGTAAAAAAATAAAAAAATTAAAATTAAAGTGAAATTTCCTCCCGTTCCTCGCGCCCCACCTGTCATGTCTCTATTCCCCACACTTTGAGAAATGCTGAATTAGGTCAACATTTTTCGACCCGTATGTACAGTCACCGTGTGCTCGGAGAAGAGGTAGGATTAAATATAAGTTTTACTTCTTAATATTCCTTTTCAGATTTGTTGAAAGGTGCAAATGGAACCATGTGATGTTACTTGACGTAAACATGTCTGTAACAAATACATCAAAACCATAGCCACGTGTGTAATGACTAACATTTACATAACATTTTGTAGATGGCATTGCATGTCTTGACTTGTTCTATTCTGTCTTTTGAACGTACAAGTCAATGTCTTGTTTTTAGTGTGAGGTTTAACTGTTGTGTTTATTTTGTGTCATTGTGAAGTTTTTTGTACCTGAAAATCAGATATCCCGGCCCCCCAGACACATTTTTTCCTCTAAATCTGCTCCCCAGGTCAAAATAATTGCCGAGTGTGACCGTGTGTGACCGTGTGTCTTGGCTACCACTCTTTACCGCATCTCTCCATGAACCCCGAAAAAAACATCCGACCAGGAGCGTTGGGCTGCAGTGCATTGTGGGTAGGCGAGTCTTGTACATGATCATGTTCTGTCGGTTCATTTGCAAAATAAACCAGAGAGCACAACTCAGCTTTGATACAAAATGAAAGTAAAAAGTCATGTTGGAATATTTTTAAAAACTCAGCTCGGATTAATTACTGTTCTCTTGGCAGTGGAGAAGAAGCGGGGGTTAGGGGCCAAGGTGGTCTCTGATCCATCTTTGACACGGAAGAAAAAAAAGGGCTGTGAGAGGTTAGACCGAGGAGGCATGGTTTTTTTTTTTTTTTACTACAGCCGACGAGGCACATAGGTTTTTCAAATTAGACTGTGTCGTATTTTGGGGGGAATCAAACAAACATTACAAAGAGGTTTTAGGACCAGACAATCCATTGGATTCGATACAATTATCTTATTCAGGAATTAAATTTTATTTTGAAAAAGTTATCAGTAATCTGGAAATACGTGTTATTTATTGGAATTGTAGATTGAAAAAAAGAAATAATCAAAAGCCATACATCATGAAACAGGCAACAGAAGTACAACAAATCAAAGTTGAAAGAAATATTACATACGCAGAGGCATTTAAAGTGAGAAATCAAGAAAGTGAAGAAAAGAACAGAAGTGTGAATAGTTCAAGAAATTAAAAAAAACAACAAGAGGCAACAAATACAGGAATTTCCACGGACAAACTAGTTGTATTCCTGGCTTACGTAATAAACTGTACAGAACAGGCTAGAAATAAGACTGGAAAAGATCAAAATAATTGTCAAAGCAGTAGCAAAGTTGTTGAAAGAACTATCTTGGGACCGGGTGCAAGCTGTACTACAGAGAGTAGACGTGACGGAGTCATGTTACCACAATCCAACACCCTGTTAATTGTTCAGTGGAATGCCAGAAGTTTGATAGCAACCGAACATGAATTAAAAGGATATATTAAAAATATGAAAACTAAACCACATATAATTTGTATTCAAGAAACATGGCTGAAGCTAAAATTAAACTTTATAATAAAAGGATATATAACGATTCGTAAAGATAGGAATGATGGGTAAAGAGGATGATGTGCCACATTTATTAAAGAAGATGTAGTCACGGGTAAAGAAACAGCAGAACCTTTAGAAAAAACATTTGTTAAAGTGCACAGTAATGATAATTTGAGAAATGTAGAAAAACAAAAGAGAGAAAAAACAATGAGTTTAAATATTGGGGAAATGATGGAAGACAACGATAATAGCTTTACCAACACTATGGATATGACATTTTCTTTGGATGAAATGGTTCGAATTTTGAAAAAGGTTAAAAATACGTCACCGTGGAAAGACCTAGTGGGTTATCAAATGATCAAAAACTTAGGTAGCATCGTCAAAGAAGTGGTCTTGAAATGATATGACAGGATATATGAAGAAGGAGAATGACCGGCAGAGGGGAAAATTTGCGGTAATAATTCCAATATCCAAGTCAGGGTAAGACCCGGAAGAGGCAGGAAATTATAGGCCGATAGCATTGACCTCAAATTTGGGGAAAGTAATGGAAAAAATGATTAATGAAAGACTAGTATATTATTTAGAGTCAAAAGAAATAATCAAAAAACTAACAAAGTGTTAAATAATGTTCAAGACTGGGGAACGGCTTGGGGTTTAAGATTCTCTGTTGGAAAGAAAAAAGTCATACATTTTACAAAGAGAAAAGTACAAAACAAGCTCCAAATAAAAACTCTACGGTGAAAATATAGAAGAGGTACAAGTATTTAAATATTTAGGAATATGGTTTGATAAAAATATGAACTAGTCAACCCACATCAGCAAAATAGATTTGATTAGATTAGATTAGATTAGATAGTACTTTATTTATTCCTTCAGGAGTGTTCCTTCAGGAAAATTAAAAAATAGGGGAAAACGTAAAAAGGTGTTAAATATAATAAGGGCTTTGAGGGGTAATGATTGGGGGGCTGATAGGTTGACGTTGAAAACAATATAACTTTAATTCCATCTGTTATTGATTACGGATGCATTATTTACCAATCTGCTTCAAAAACATGACTTGGGAAAATAGACTGGATCCAGTCACAGGCTTTAAGGTTATGTCGTGGAGCTACTACATCAACCCTAGTGCCAGTATTACAAGTAGAAATGAACGAAAAACCTTTGGACAAGAGGAGAGATCAACTCTCAGCAGTTTATCGGGCAACTTTAAAAGGATCCAAGCAAGGATATCCCACTTGTCCAGTGCTACCAAACTGCCAAGAAAAAGAGAAAAGAAAAAAAAAAGAATAGTTTTGGGTGGATTATAGGAGACATATGTTATAAAGTTAAAATTGACAATATTAAAGTTAGTCCTACAGTACCAATGCCTGCAATACCACCGTGGATGTTTGATAACCCAAAAGAAAACATGCAATTACTAAAGAATAGAAATTTAAATAGTTACCACATAGAAAAATGGATTGAGATATGATATATATACGGATGCATCAAAAACTATAAAAAAATTAAAGGTAAGAGCTGTAGCAGTTATCCCACAAGGAAACATAGTATCAAATAAAATAATCAGTGATAAACTATCTGTTTTTACGGGGGAATTGGTAGCAATTTTTATGGCAGTTAACTGGATAGAGGAAAACAAAGCAAGGAAAGTAGTTGTGTGCTTGCAGTCCAGCAGTGCATTGATGAGCATAAAAAACATAGCATCAGAAACAAGACAAGATTTAGTTTATGAAATAGTTCAGGCAATCTACAAAATAAATAAAGCGGGAGGTGTGGTAACATTTCTTTGGGTTCCTTGGAGGATATAAAGCATTATACACGTATTTAAAAAACATTGGGTTGAATAAAAGAATATAGAGTAGGGATCCATCTTGGTCCACACTCTATTTCAGTAGGTGGCGCTAATGCACACCAGAAGGTTGCTTGCCGGAAACAACCGCCCACCTCCGGAATCAGTCCCCGCCTACTACTCCCGGCGGGAAATTCATTTGAGCGAAAGACATTAGAGTGAGAGGAGTTCTTTAAAACCGCGGAGAATCTTAAAAAGCTTACAGAAAACGAGAAAAACTTACAGCGGAGGCATGTCGGACATTCGCCGTTGTTTTCGATGATATTGTCCCGGACCAAGGTTTCTATGTCTGGGTTCTTTGGCGCAATCAAGCCTTCTCCTCTGCCTGGAATGGCCGACTCTCTTCGACGGCCGTCGACGGACCCGTCAGCGTTAAGAGAGACCAGTGAGCCGGAGATGTAAACGGAAAATCTGTAAGTAAATATATGTATATATGTATTGTATACCGCATGTTTTTTTCTTGTAAAATGAGAATCATTTGACTCACCAGACTGCGATTGTGTTAAAGGGATCGCGTTGGACTCTTCCGGCGAATCCTCTATGAAACAAAATAATGAATACACATAATATTAAATAATTCGAAGGTTTAAACACACCTCGATAATCATCTTCCAACTTTGTAAGATCGTTTAAACAAAGGTCTTTGCCTTTCACTTCGTCGTCATCGGCTGGTAAAAAAAAAAGTATTACAACGTCGTACACGTGCAATGCTTTTAACGTTTAAATGCTTAAACGGAGTTAAACCATTGTCTAATAATGTGGTAAAGCAGAGGTAATGGTGTGTGTGTGTGTGTGTGTGTGCGTGTGTGTGTGTGTGTGTGTGTGCGTGTGTGTGTGTGTGTGCGTGTGCACATCTTCCCACGTAACATTCCCAGCCATCAATACATCGAAGCAGGGTCAAACATATGGTTAACCTTAACCTAATTAGTTCCTCCCAATCGTTTAAATTTGTTTTCGGGAAGTCTGGAAGTTGTTTCAAACGATCGTAAACATTTAAACTGTCAAATGGATGGTCACATGCTGCTCAAATGACATTCTCAAGCTTCCTTAAAAAACTGACCTCAACCTGAACCCTCCTTTGTTCCCTCTTCAGGTCTTAACTCCACCCTCTTCCCGGCTCTTCCTGAATTAACCCCTCCCACTTCAGGTCTTAACTCCACCCTCTTCCTGGTTCAACCACTCCCACCTCAGGTCTTAACTCCACCCACTTCCTGGTTCAACCACTCCCACCTCAGGTCTTAACTCCGCCCTCTTTCTGGTTAAAACTCCACCCTCTTCCTGGTTTAACCACTCCCAACGCAGGTCTTAACTCCACCCTCTTCCGGGGTAAGCCACACCCACTTGACCACGACATTTGACCCTGACCTTCGAACTTGACCTTTGACTTTGACCTTTGACCTTGACCCCTCGTAAATCATTGGCCTTTGACCTTGACCCCTCATAAATCATTGATTTATGACCCCCCATAAATCATTTTTGACTAAAGGTATCCCCTTAATACTCTCTGTTGTCTTTGGTTTTACTGTCAAAATTTTTATATTTCAGCCCACGTCTGCACAGTTTTTTCCTCCATGTGGAATACAATTGAGTCCAAACAGATATGGGGCAGTATAGCTTGGTGCATAGAGTGGCCAGTAACTTGAGGGTTCCAGGTTCGAGCGCTTCTTCCGCCATCCACGTCGTTGTGTCCTTGGGCAAGACACTTTACTCAACTGTTCCCAGTCCCACCCACACTGGTTTAAATGTAACTTAGATATTGGGTTTCACTTTGTAAAAGCGCTTTGAGTCACTAGAGAAAAGCGCTATATAAAAATAACACTTCATATTTTTTTAACGACCCTGAACAGTGTAATGTGGTGGAAACACAAACCACGCAGGTCCACAGCTCCAAGGAATCTAAAGTTCCTTAACTTTTAGTGGACAAAAGTCTATTCATGTCTTTTTTTAGTCAACGTATCAACAACACCCGCAGTCTAAAAAAAATTATTTAAATTTCGAGTTCTACACCCCCGATGAACCTTATCTGCCCTGAGATGTTATGAGGGAGAAATTAGTTGTTGGGCCAAACCTCCAGCTGACCTCCTTCAAGCCATTACGGTTCTCAGACGTGAGACTTGGCGCTGACCCGGGGAACGTACGTGCAGACCGCTTAGACATAGACCGGCCGTTGTTTGGAAGCACGCAGGTCTAACTCGGTCCTGATTGGTTAACGAGATCTCCAGGACGGATACAGGAGGCAAGTAAAGTTCAAGCCTGAACCGAGTTTTGGAAGGTTTGGCTTCTCCTGACAGGCGAAATTGTCGCTGACAGTTTAGAACTTAAAGGATCTCGTGTGTGTGTTTAAATCCCCTCAACTCCAGCACGCAGGGTTGGGGTTTTCCCTCTCATCTCCCCGCCTTGCTGTCAGTGATTCATCTCCGACGAGTTAGCGAAGACTTCCCCGCGGCGCTCCACCTGGTTCCGACTGACAGCTGCATCGCCGCTAAGTTCCACCCACACGCCGCGCGCTAATTAGCTTTAATCAAACTCCTATTAGCTGAAGCCACCTAGTTCCACGTCACCGGTGACAGTCGGCGCTTACTTTGGAACTTCAGAAGTTCCACGGGCGACTCCATTCTTCTGGATTTTTTAAAACTCATTGTCGCGGCCTAAAACGCCCGAATTTATGGCAGCTTTTAAAGAAAGCTGCGGCAAAAGTGGCAAAGTTTTGAAGATTTTTTTTTTTCCAATAACATTTAATCAACATGTGTTTTTTGTTTTTGTATATAAATTGTGTATCAATGTTTTAGGTGTTCTTTGTAACCCTCATCCAAAGAAAAGCACAGGATTTATATTTTTTTTAAGTTCGGTCCATAAAACTCAAAACCAGTGAAGTTGGCACCTTGTATACCTTTTCAACCTATATTCAATTGAATAGACTGCAAAGACAAACTACTTAACGTTCAAACTTGAAAACGTTATTTTTTGCAAATATTAGTTCATTTGGAAATTGTTGCCTGCAACCTGTTTCAAAAAAAGCTGGCACACGTGGCAAAAAAGACTGAGGCAGTTGAGGAATGCTCATTAAACACTTGTTTGGAACATCCCACAGGTGTGCAGGCTAGTTGGGAACAGGTGGGTGTCATGATTGGGTATAAAAGCAGCTTCCATGAAATGCTCAGTCAAGGATGGGTTGAGGGTCACCACTTTGTGAACAAATGCGTGAGCAAATTGTACAACAGTTTAAGAACAACATTTCTAAACGAGCTATTGCATGGAATTTAGGGATTTCACCATCTACGGTCTGTAATATCATCAAAAGGTTCAGAGAACCTAGAGAAATCACTGCAAGTAACCATCAAAGCTGAAAACCAACATTAAATGCCCGTGACCTTCGATCCCGAAGGCGTTACTGCATCAAAAAGCGACATCAGTGTGTAAAGAATATCCCCACATGGGCTCAGGAAGACTTAAAAAAAACACCGTCAGTAACTACAGCGGGTCGCTACATTTGTAAGTGGAAGTTCAAACTCTACTATGCAAAGCGAAAGCCATTTATCAACAACACCCAGAAACTCCGGAAATGATTTTAGGTTGTCCTGAATAATTTGGAGGTAATCCTCCTTTTTCATTGTCCCATTTAAAGCACCTGTTCCAATGGCAGTAAAACAGGCCCAGAGGATAATACTCCCACCACCATGCTTGACGGTTGGCATGGGGTTCCTAGGATTAAAGACCTCATCTTTTCTCCTCCAAACATGTTGCTGGTGGTTCTCTGTTGACTCTTGATCATCCTGACCAATTTTCTCTCAGCAGCAGGCTTGTGTTTTCTTCCTGATCGTGGCAGTGACAAAACTGTGCCATGCGCTTTATACTTGGGAGCAGTTGTCTGCACAGTTGCTTTTGGGACTGCTTCGAAATGGCTCCCAGGGACTTTCCTGACTTGATCAAGTCCATGATTCGTTTTTGTCAGATCCGTGCTAAGTTCGTTTGACTTTCACATTGTCGCATTTGTAATCGAGTCTAATGACTGCATCTCATGAGCCCGATTTAAATGGGCTTAGAGAAGTCAATCGTAATCACTCACATGAAGTTAAGAGGCTATGCCATGATGCACAGCTAAAGTTGTTCAACAGTCCGGGGTCTCTGTTGTGGTAGTTTAGGCTTTATATTGCGCTACACTTTTTTTTGTCTTGCTGAAATAAGCAGGGGCGTCCATGATAACGTTGTTTGGATGGCGACATATGTTGCTCCAAAACCTGTATGCACCTTTCAGCATTAATGGTGCCTTCACAGATGTGTAAGTTACCCATGCCTTGGGCACTAATACACCCCCATACCATCACAAATACCGGCTTTCAAACTTTGCGCCTGTAGCAGTCCGGATGGTTCTTTTCCTCTTTGGTCCGGAAATCACGACCTCCACGGTTTCCAAAAACAATTTAAAATGTGGACTCGTCAGACCAAAGAACACTTTTCCACCTTGCATCAGTCCATCTTGGATGAGCTCGGGCCCAGCGAAGCCGGTGGCATTTCTGGGTGTTGTTGATAAATGGCTTTGGCTTTGCATGGTAGAGTTTTTACTTGCACTTTCAGATGTAATGACAAACTGCAGTTACTGACAGTGGTTTTCTGAAGTGTTCCTGAGCCCATGTGGTGATATCCTTTACACACTGATTTCACGTTTTGACACACGCACGCACGCACGCAGACACGCACACACGCACGCACGCACGCACACACACACACACACACACACACACACACACACACACACACACACACACACACACACACACACACACACACACACACACACACACACACACACACACACACACACACACTAGCAGTCCTGAGGTGTTTTTACTTTTGCAAAGCTGGACAGGCAGTTAACATCTAAATATCTTCCAATAATTGATTCTATTTGAGTCATTTGCAAAGGGTAAATAAACATGCCAGGCTAAAGGCTACCACGAACTAGCAGCTACGCAACAACTAAGCGCACAAGCCGGACATACAAAAGCTCCAAAGCAGAGGCGTATTACAGTAGAAAAGTGCCCAGCAACAAACGTGTCCGCATCATTCAGATCAGCTTAATGAATTATTGTGGCCACTGTGTGTCACAAAAAAAAAACAACAACACTCCACTTCAATTTAAAGACAGTATGAGTAAATTCCAGAAGGTGAATAATGAACAGGTTAGTGTTTTTCATCCCGACTATTATTATAGTTGTCTTTATTTTTAAGTTATCATGCCATGGTTTTACCAGTCTGGCCCACTTGGGAAAAGATTTGAGCTAAAATTAGTTTGACACCCCTCCTCTACATCAAAAATATGATTTGCCTAAATGGACAGACAGGACAAATTAAAAATTAAAAATGTTATTTTTTATTAGATTTATAGTCTTATAAATAAGAATTGTGTTTAATCTGAAAATCTTTCACCTCATCAATTCTTTCTATCGTAGCCACTCTATAAAATCATAAAAAACATTTACGATTCTTGCAGGTGTTGTATCTGATCATTATCGACCAAGTATCTCGATTTAAAACTACTCTCGACAAATATAATTGTCAGGCTTTCCCGTGACAGTTTGTCTGTTTTAGTTTTTTCCTCTGCATTTGTCTTCCTCTGTTTAGTATCTCCTGTCTTTAGTTCCTGTCTAGTGCTCTTATATTGTCAGCTTCCTGTCTTGTTCCCTGAGTGCTGTGTTCCTCCTCAGCTGCGGCTGATTGGTACCTGGCCACACCCGTTGCCAATCAGCCTGCTCCTATTTGTACCTGCTTTGTCTTGTGTCAGATGCTGGATCATTGTATTGTCGTTGCCATATGTCACTCTTGTCTTGCTACCTGTCGTGTCGTTTTGTTACAGCTACTACCTGTCATGCTACATTTTTTCCTGGTCGTTGTAGCGTTAAGCTGTTTCTGTTAGCATTAGTTATTTCCAGTTTTTCTGTTTGCTATCCACTAGCTTCCATGCTAAAGTTCTTTTTTGTTTTCTAGCTTCCATTGTTAGCTCCCTTAGTTTGTTATCCCGCCCACGTGTGTGCCTTTTGTTTGTACCCTTTGTTTGTTGTAGTTGTAGTATTTTAAATTAAACTATGAGTTCTTGCAAAAACCTCCCTCCTTCTCTGCATCTCGGGGTTTGACAACAACAGATAACTCTGACAATAATTCACCCAAAAAGGTAGTTAAGTATGACCTGTAAAGGGGGGACTGCACTGTTTTGAGGAATTTTGCCCATCATTCACAATCCTTATGTGAGTCAAACACACATTGATTTTTATTTTCTTAAATGCTTTCTAATTTGCAAGTTTATTAAAATAAATATATGGTTAATAAATATAATTATTAGAATATTTGCAGACAATACAACAGTTATATTCCGTAGCCTGAATTTTAACCACATATTAGTGCTATTGTTATTACGAGCGCTAACGCACACCAACTATTTTTATTGGCGCCTTTGGATTATCTGTACATGTTGTGTTGGGGACACATTTCCTGGGGACACATAAATAAATATGTTAACCCTTCTAATGTCATGTGTGATTCATGAAATGAGTCTAAAGTCACGAGTTTTGTTGAAGATGTACAGAATAAACCACACGGTGTTAGTACATTAGTCGAGGAAAATTTGTAAATTACATTTATAATGTCCTGTATTTTGATATTGATATTATTATTATTAATTTCATCTTGTCATAGAAAAAAATGAACAGCATTGGGAGCATTTTAAATACTCAATGCACCTATTATTATGATGAACATTATAACATAATTTATTCTGAAAATATAAATAATGACACATTTAGATGGATTATTATTAACTGTTACATGTAAGTGTAAAAAAATATATATGATTAGTAGAATTTTAAAATGTTTCTGTTCTATTTTTAAACTGAAGTTGTCTTTATTTTTAAGTTATCATGCCATGGTTTTAGCAGTTTGGCCCACTTGGGAATAGATTTGAGCTAAAAAGAGTTTGACACCCCTCCTCTATATCAAAAATATGACCTGAGTGGCCAGACAGGACCGTTAAAATTATATATATATATATATATATATATATATATATATATATATATATATATATATATTTATATATTTATATATTTATAAATAAGAATTGTGTTTAATCTGAAAATCTTTTTTTTTTTTTTGTGACACCCCCTACCCAGACTGCAACCCTTATATTTAAAAGCTGACAATTAAAGAAGAAGATTTCAGGGAAAGTTAGCAAACCACAAAAAAAGAAAAAAAACAATCTGAAGTTGTTTTTATTTTTAAGTTATCACGCCATGGTTTTACCAGTCTGGCCCACTTGGGAATAGATTTTAGCTAAAATTAGTTTGACACCCCTCCTCTACATCAAAAATATGATTTGCCTGAGTGGCCACAGAGGAAAGATTAAAAAAAAATAAAACAATTTTTTAAATTATATTTATAATCTTCATAAATAAGACTTGTGTTTGATTTGAAAATCTTTTTTTTTGACACCCCCTAGCCCCCTACCCAGTCTGCTACCCTTATATTTAAAAGCTGACAATTAATTTAAAATATTTCATGGAAAGTTAGCAAACCACAAAGAAAACAATCTGAAGTTGTCCATTCATCCATCCATTTTTTACCGCTTATTCCCTTCGGGGTAATCTGAAGTTGTCTTTATTTTTAAATTATCACGCCTTGGTTTTACCAGTCGGGCCTACTTGGGAATAGATTTGAGCTGAAATTAGTTTGACACCCCTCCTCTACATCAAAAATATGATTTGCCTGAGTGGCCAGACAGGACGGATTAGAAAAAAGAAGAAGTTATTTTTATTAGATTCATAACCTTTTTAAATAAGAATTGTGTTTAATCTGAAAATCTTTTTATTTTTTTTTTTGACACCCCCTTCCCCCTCATCTACCCAGTCTGCAACCCTTATATTTAAAAGCTGACAATTAAAGAACATATTTCAGGGAAAGTTAGCAAATCAAAAAAAAACAAAAAACTATCTGAAGTTGTCTTTATTTTTAAGTTATCATGCCATGGTTTTATCAGTCAGGCCCACTTGGGAATAGATTTGAGCTAAAAAGAGTTTGACACCCCTCCTCTACATCAAAAATATGATTTGCCTGAGTGGCCAGACAGGAAAGATTTTAAAAAAATAAAATACAATTCTAAAAAAGTTTTTTTTTTTATTAGATCCATAATTTTTATGAATAAGAATTGTGTTTAATTTGAAAATTTTATTTTTTTATTTTTATTTTTTGACGTCCCTTATCCCCCTACCCAGTCTGCAACCCTTATATTTAAAAGTTGACAATTAATTTAGAATATTTCAGGGAAAGTTCGCAATCCACAAAGAAAACAATCTGAAGCTGTCCATCCATCCATCCATTGTTTACCGCTTATTCTCTTTGGGGTAACCTGAAGTTGTCTTTATTTTTAAATTATCATGCCATGGTTTTATCAGTCGGGCCTACTTGGGAATAGATTTGAGCTAAAAATTAGTTTGACACCCCTCCTCTACATCAAAAATATAATTTGCCAAATAATTAACTGGCCAGACAGGACAGTTAAAATAAAATAAAAAAAAAATAAAAACAATGTTTTTTCTATTATATTTATAATCTTTATAAATAAGAATTGTGTTTAATCTGAAATTTTTTTTTTTTTTTTACACCCCCTACCCCCCCTACCCAGTCTGCAACCCCTATATTTAAAAGCTGACAATTAAAGAAGATTTCAGGGAAAGTTAGCAAACCACATAAAAACAAACAAAAAAAACAAAACACCTGAGCATAAAAATGTCTAGATTGAGCCGAGACGACTTCTCTCTTCGACATTTTTCTCGGTGAGACAAATGACTTCTAGAAGAGTCCATGGCCTGTCATTAAGATATCAAATAAGAGGCCGGGGCATCTGCGTCTTTCGTTGGAAAGATTAATTCCGGGGTGACTCACCCTTGTTATTACCCGAGTGCTTTTTATTGTTCTAAGTGCAGACGGCTGCTGCTTTGATTTGTTTGCATCTCTGTTGCCTTCATGCCCTTTATATGCTTTGCCCGCCTAAACGCCGCGCATTAACGTCTTGGAAGTGGTCCACGACGCTTTTAAAGTGTGTGGGGGAGTGCACGGTTAAGGATTTGTCGTCGCCGCGGAAGCATCACCAGCATCAAGCCGAGAACCCCAAAAGTAAAAAACAAAACAAACAATAAAAGCTCCTAAATGGAGAGAGAAAGGTCATCATGAGCTGCACTTCCTTTAAGTCACAGTGTACTCACTGAGGCCCCCTTGTGGACACGCAGAGGAGCGCACCTCCTCCAACTTCTGTGTGGAAATTGTTTAGATTAAAAAAACAAAAAACAACACACATTAAAATCACCAGCTGTTGTCCGTAATGATGAAAACATTTCAGGAATTTATAATGATGCACATTAGAACGTCTTTTTTTTTTTTGTTCTCGTTTTTGTCTCCCTGGAGGAGCGATGGTGTGGAAACACTTAGTTCCCCTCTTCTTTTTGGATTTAAATGAATGCAGATCTCACAAGTTTCATACAGAAAGTTTCATAGAGGTCTTCACTCCAAGTACTATGTCTCAGTGATCAACTATAGATTGTAATCACCTCCCATTTGTATAAATAAATAAAAAAGTTAAAGTTTGTGTGTCTAGTTTTGCTGCAAATTATTATTTATTTGCCTAGTTAGATCTGCATTCCTGTTGAGAGAGAGAGAAAAAAAAGTCTGCATAATGTGTCAATCACAACATGAACACCAGCAATTATATAAAAAAAATGCTGTTAATATTTGCGATTTCAAGATTAACGACTGGGGAATTCCTCCACATGCCTGCAGAGGTATGATAATAACCAGATTACAATAAGACATTCCAGCTATTGACGTGTAGTACTTTTTTTCAACTCAGGCGTTTTTTAAATATTTGTAATATGTGGAAATCATCTCGTTTCTTTTTTTTGGTATTTTACTTTAGGAATTAAGAACATAAAGAACATGATTCTCCACCCGCAGCTGTGTTTTAACAAGACTTCCCAGAGTTGAACTTTTGACATTTTTTTTAATTAAATTAAGATTAAGCCCGTTTATTATAATTACCCTTATTGGATCATTTATTTCGAATTTGAACGGGCCCTTTATTTATTTTTTTGCTGCCTGACAAAAAAAAATAAAAAATCCCTTTGACTAAAAATGGTGCGTTCACGGGTCATAGCGGAAACAACAAATAATGCGATTGATTTGATTGCGTGCGAAACAGTGTTTTAAAAAATAGTTTGAAACAAGTGCGTTATTTATTTTCAAGTTCTGTTTTGGAACGCACACGCGTTATTTCGTCCAAATCGTCCTTGGGGGAGGAAGCGCGCACACATGTAAAAAAAAAAAAAAAAAAAAAAAAAGCGCAAAGTGGGGCAAGCTGCGGCCCAGCTGGCAAATGATCGATTCGCGCATCGGAGCAACGGGGAGGGGCGGTGCTTGCGTTACCTGCCGCCCTCTCAAAGCGCGCCTCCCGCATGCCGCCACTCGCCTCTCCTCTTCCTCCAAGCGTGCATCCCTCGGCTCCATCCTCCCCGCCGTGCGCGGCTCCAACTTCAGCCTCCGACCCGAGCGACCACCCGGCCCCCGCCCCCCTCCCCCGGGGAAGACCTATCTTCGAAACAAAACACTTTTTTTTTTTTCCTTTTTTTTTTTTTTTCAAATTTCCGTTTTTTTTCCTTTTTGTTTTTTGGATCCGCGCTAAAGTGTTTTGCGTCAGAGAGTTGGAGGTTGTTCAACTTTTGATGGAAAGCCACTGCTGACTTCCCAGGTACGCCCGCCATCATCACACTTTTTTTTTTTTTTTTTTTTACTTTCTGCATCACTTGGGATGACACGCAAAGAGTGCTTCTACTTGCAATTTCAAGGATGCAATAATAATAATAAAGAACAATAAATAAATAAATGCGTCGTCTAAATAAATTAAAAGGCAAAAACGTGCAGACCTTCGGAATCACTTAAAACCCACACGGACTCCAAAGTGGCTGCTGCAGGGGTTGAATATTTCATAAAGCCAGAGATGCAAATATGAATTAAAAACTTAAGAGCCGCCGATGAATGGTGGGCTTAACGGTAAATAGAAAAGATGCCATTTAAAAACAAGAAGAAAAAAATGGGCCACAAAAAGAAGAAAAAAATGATACGTTTCTTTTCAATAATTGACTAACTGTATGCAAGCGAAGCGATGTTTAAAACGTTCTCATGAAAACAAAACGTTCAAACCTTCTCATGTTTATTGCTGCTTTTAAGTTATTTACATTTGCACCAGCGTGGCCGGCGCAAGGTGGGTGAAGTGTCTCGCCCGAGGACACGGCAGACCCCGCAGACACGGGACGTTGATACAACGTTGATTATACGTGTCTGTCCTGTAAAAACTGACCTTTGAAACAACGTTGCAAAATAGTTTTGTAAATTGAGGCAACGTTGAAGTCCGACGTTGGATCAGCGTTGTTACTTGACAAGTGTCAAAATATCAACGGTCAAATCGACGTCACAGCCTGACGTTGAATAAACGTTGTCAAAAGGCATGTTGTTTCAATGTTGTCGAATTTGGGTTGGGAAATGACCAAAGTTTCAACGGTCAAATCAATGCCAGACTCCGACATTGATTAAATGTCGTCAAAAGGCATGTTGTTTCAACGTTGTATTTATGTTGTAAAATATTGGTTGAGAAATGATCAAAATTTCAATGGTCAAATCAACCCAAGAACCCAACATTGATTAAACGTCATCAAAAAGCTTGTTGTTTCAACGTTGTATTTGTGTTAGAGAATATTGTTTGAGGAAACTTTCAATGGTCAAATCAACGCAAGAACCTGACATTGATTAAACAGCCTCAAAAAGCACGTTGTTTCAACGTTGTATTTGTGTTGTAGAATATTGGTTGAAAAATGACCAACATTCAACGGTCAAATCAACGCCAGAACCTAACATTGATTAAATGTCATCAATAAACATGTTGTTTCAATGTTGTATTTGAGTTGGAGAATATTGGTTGAAAAATTACCAAAATTCAACAGTCAAATCAACGCAAAAACCCAACATTGATCAAATGTTGTCAAAAAGCTTGTCGTTTCAACGTTGGATTTGTTTTGTAGAATATTGGTTGAAAAATGACCAACATTCAACGGTCAAATCAAGGCAAAAACCCAACATTGATTAAACGTCATCAAAAACCATGTTGTTTCAATGTTGTACTTGAGTTAGAGAATATTGGTTGAGAAAATTTCAAAGGTCAAATCAACGCCAGAACCCAAAATTGATTAAATGTAGTCAAAAAGCATGTCGTTTCAACGTTGTACTTGTGTTGTAGAATATTGGTTGACAAATGATCAAAATTTCAAAAGGTCAAATCAATGCAGGAACCCAACATTGATTAAGCGTCGTCAAAAAGCATGCTGTTTCAACATTGTATTTGTTTTGTAGAATTTTGGTTGAAAACTGACCACAATTTCAATGGTCAAATCTACGCCAGAACCCAACATTGATAAAACGTCGTCAAAAAGCATCTTGTTTTAACGTTGTATTTGAGTTGTAGAATATTGGTTGAAAAATGACCAAAATTCAATGCCAGAACCCAACATTGATTAAACGTCGTCAAAAAGCTTGTCGTTTCAACGTTGTATTTGTGTTGTAGAATATTGGTTGAAAAATTAACAAAATTCAACGGTGAAATCAACGCAAAAACCCAACATTGATAAAATTTTGTTAAAAAGCTTGTTCTCAACGTTGGATTTGTTTTGTAAAATGTTGATTGAAAAATGACCAACATTCAACAGTCAAATCAACGCAAGAACCCAACATTGATTAAACGTCATCAAAAAGCATGTTATTTCAATGTTGTATTTGAGTTGGAGAATATTGGTTGAGAAAATTTCAAAAGGTCAAATCAACGCAAGAACCCAATATTGATTAAACATCGTCAAAGAGCACGTCGTTTCAACGTTATATTTGTTTTGTAGAATTTTGGTTGAAAACTGACCACAATTTCAATGGTCATATCAACGCCAGAACCCAACATTGATTAAACGTCGTCAAAAAGCACGTTGTTTCAACGTTGTATTTGAGTTGTAGAATATTGGTTGAAAAATGACCAAAATTCAATGCCAGAACCCCACATTGATAAAATGTTGTTAAAAAGCTTGTCGTTTCAACTTTGTATTTGTTTTGTAGAATTTTGGTTGAAAAATGACCACAATTTCAATGGTCAAATCAACGCAAGAACCCAACATTGATTAAACGTTGTCAAAAAGCATGTTGTTTCAACGTTGTATTTGTGTTGGAGAATATTGGTTGAGAAAATTTCAAAGGTCAAATCAACGCAAGAACCCAACATGGATTAAACATCGTCAAAAAGCACATTCTTTCAATGTTGTATTTGTGTTGTAGAATATTGGTTAAAAAATAACCAAAATTCAACGGTCAAATACACGCAAAAACCCAACATTGATAAAATGTTGTTAAAAAGCTTGTCGTTTCAACGTTGGATTTGTTTTGTAGAACATTGGTTGAAAAATGACCAACATTCAACGGTCAAATCAACGCAAGAACCCAACATTTATTAAACGTCATCAAAAAGCATGTCGTTTCAATGTTGTATTTGAGTTGGAGAATATTGGTTGAGAAAATTTCAAAAGGTCAAATCAACGCAAGAACCCAACATTGATTAAACGTCGTCAAAAGTCACGCTGTTTCAACATTGTATTTATTTTGTAGAATTTTGGTCAAAAACTGACCACAATTTCAATGATCAAATCTACGCCAGAACCCAACATTGATAAAACGTCGTCAAAAAGCATGTTGTTTCAACGTTGTATTTGTGTTGTAGAATATTGGTTGAAAAATGACCAAAATTCAATGCCAGAACCCAACATTGATTTAAGGTCGTCAAAAAGCACGTTGTTTCAACGTTGTATTTGAGTTGTAGAATATTGGTCGAAAAATGACCAAAATGCAACGGTCAAATCAACGCAAGAACCCAACGTTGATTAAATGTCATCAATAAGCATGTCGTTTCAACGTTGGATTTGTTTTGTAGATTATTGGTTGAAAAATGACCAACATTCAACGGTCAAATCAACGCAAGAACCCAACATTGAGTAAACGTCATCAAAAAAAATGTTTCAATGTTGTATTTGAGTTGGAGAATATTGGTTGAGAAAATTTCAAAGGTCAAATCAACGCAGGAACCCAACATTGATTAAACGTCGTCAAAAAGCACGTTGTTTCAACGTCGTATTTGAGTTGTAGATTATTGGTTGAAAAATTACCAAAATTCAATGCCAGAACCCAACATTGATTAAACATCGTCAAAAAGCATGTTGTTTCAACGTTGTAGTTGTGTTGTAGAATATTGGTCGAAAAATTACCAAAATTTCAATGGTCAAATCAACTCAAGAACCCGACATTGATTAAACGATTTCAAAAAGCATGTCGTTTGTACGTTGTATTTGTTTTGTAGAAATCTGGTTGAAAAATGACCATCATTTCAATGGTCAAATCAACGCCAGAACCCGACATTGATTAAACGTCGTCAAAAAGCACATTGTTTCAACGTCGTATTTGTGTCGTAAAATATTGGTTGAAAAATGACCAAAATTCAATGCCAGAACCCAACATTGATTAAACATTGCCAAAAAGCACGTTGTTTCAACGTTGTATTTGTGTTGTAGAATATTGGTCGAAAAATGACCACTATTTCGATGGTCAAATAAACGCAAGAACCCGACATTGAATAAACGTCGTCAAAAAGCATGTTGTTTCAATGTTATGCTCGAGTTACTAATTTAACAAGTTCTCAACGTTGT
>NC_084621.1:25821371-25823871 GCF_033978795.1 Nerophis ophidion | reverse complement strand
TTTTAAAAAAGAAATAGAGCAACAATAAATGTCCACTACAGTGGACAATTGTGTTACTTCCTTCATAATTTTGTTAACCTGACAAAAGAAATGTCCACTGCAGTGGACAATCATGTTGCTTTTCCCAATAATTTTTCAAAAGAAATAGAGCAACAATAAATGTCCACTGCAGTGGACAATCGTATTGCTTTCCCCAAGAATGTGTCAAAACAAAAAGAGCAACAATACATGTCCACTGCAATGGACAATCATATTGTTTTCCCCAATATTTTTTTGAAAAGAAATACAGCAACAATAAATGTCTACTGCAGTGGACAATCGTATTGCTTTCCCCAATATTTTTTTTGAAAAGAAATACAGCAACAATAAATGTCTACTGCAGTGGACAATCGTATTGCCTTCCCCAAGAATTTGTCAAAAGAAATAGAGCAACAATAAATGTCCACTGCAGTGGACGATCGTATTGCTTTCCCCAAGAATTTGTCAAAAGAAATAGAGCAACAATAAATGTCCACTGCAGTTGACGATCGTATTGCTTTCCCCAAGAATTTGTGAAAAGAAATACAGCAACAATAAATGTCCACTACAGTGGACAATTATGTTCCTTCCTCCACAAGTTTGTTAACCTGACGACAAAAGAAATGTCCACTGCAGTTGACATTTGGTTTCGTCTCAAATTGTGTTACTGTAACAAAGGAAATGTCCACTGCATTGGACAATCATATTGCTTTTCCCAATAATTTGTCAAAAGAAATAGAGCAACAATAAATGTCCACTACAGTGGACAATTGTGTCACTTCCTACATAAGTTTGTTAACCTGACAAAAGAAATGTCCACTGCAGTGGACAACCATGTTGCTTTTCCCTAGAATTTGTCAAAAGAAATAGAGCAACAATAAATGTCCACTGCAGTGGACAACCGTATTGCTTTCCCCAAGAATTTGTCAAAATAAATAGAGCAAAAATAAATGTCCACTGCAGTGGACAACTGTATTACTTTCCCCAATTATTTATCAAAAGATATAGAGCAACAATAAATGTCTACTGCAGTGAACAATCATATTGCTTTCCCCAATATATTTTTGAAAAGAAATAGAGCAACAATAAAAATCCACTGCAGTGGACAATCGTATTGCTTTCCCCAAGAATGTGTCAAAATAAATAAAGCAACAATACATGTCCACTCCAGTGGACAATCATATTGCTTTTCACAAAAATTTGTCAAAAGAAATAAGGCAACAATAAATGTCCATTACAGTGGACAATTGTGTTGCTTTCCCCTAAAGTGTGTCAAAACAAATAGAGCAAAAATAAATATCCATTACAGTAGACAATTGTGTTACTTTCCCCTAAAATGTGTCATAAGATATATAGAAAAAAAATAAATGTCCACCTCAATGGACAATTGTATTACTTCCTCCACAAGTAATTTAACCTGAAAAAAGAAATGTTCAATGCAGTGGACATTCGTGTTGCTTTCCTCAAACATGTGTTAAAAGAAATATAGCAACAATAAATGTCCACTACAGTGCACAATTGTGTTACTTTCCCCTAAAATGTGTCAAAAGAAATAGAGCAAAAATAAATGTCCACTACAGTGGACAATTTTTGCACTTCCTCCACAAGTTTAACCTGACAAAAGAAATGTCCACTGCAGTGGACGATCGTATTGCTTTCCCCAAGAATTTGTCAAAAGAAATAGAGCAACAATAAATGTCCACTGCAGTGGAGAATTATGTTACTTCCTGCACAAGTTTGTTAACATGACAAAAGACAAATTTCAGGAAGAAACATAATCGAATGTCCACTGCAGTGGACATTCCATTTTTGTTCTGTTTTGTTTGGCAAGTTTCCAAATTTCCGGAAATATTTAGCAAAACTGTCTACTGTAGTGGACATTTCTCATCCCAGAGTTAAACATTTCGGGAAAACAACTAAAACAAATGTCCATTGTAGTGAACATTCCATTGTTGGTCTACTTTTTCTTTCAGTGTTACGAATTTCCGAGAAAAAGTAACACAATTGTCCACTGCAGTGGACATTTCTTATGTCAGGGTTACACATTTCGGATGTGAAAAAAAAAAATAAAACAAATATCGACTGTAGTGGACATTCCTTTTTTGTTCTGACAGGTTTCAAAATTTCGGGAAAATGTAACAAATTTGTCCACTGCAGTGGTAAAGTTAAAAACCAAATCATCATCTGTCCAATGTAAACTTAATAAAAAAAAAATATATATGTTAATCCACCTGCCATGATCGCGATTAATTACAAGTTAACCACGCACAAAACCACGATTAATCGCGATGAAATATTTCAATTGTCGGACAGCCCGATTTAAAATGTAAAAAACAAGAAAATGCGACATGAGGAAGTTCCTTTCAGAACCAAACACAGGCTGCCAAGCACCACCATAATGACCAACTTTAAAAACACAGTAGCGTAATAGGCCTAAGTAATCAACTAAAAACAAGGCAGTGTTTTTTTTGTTTTGTTTTTT
>NC_084621.1:25791371-25818871 GCF_033978795.1 Nerophis ophidion | reverse complement strand
TCGTAATATTGTGATAAAAGTAAAAATATATATATGACAAATGACACCATTTTGCATTAAAAAGTAATAATTTTATAAGAAAATATTTTACTCGATAACAGTCACAATTTTACAAGAAAAGCTTAAAATGTTGGCAATGTTTTGAAATGACGCGTAATTTTACTCGACAAAAGTCCAAAAAATTTTAAGAAAACTTAAAATTTTTGGAAATATCATAATAATAATTGGAATTTACTTGGCAAAATTAGGACAAAAGTCATAATTTTACTTTAAATAAGACAATGTTTTACAGTAAAAAAAAAAAAAATTGGCAATATTCTCAGAATTTTATATGACAAATGTCACCATTTTGCATAAAAAAGTATTAGTTTTCCGAGAAAATATTGCAATATTACAGAAACAGAATATGAGAAATTGTTCCCAATTTTATAAGAAAAAAGTTGACACATTGTGAGAAAAAGACGGATTTCAATAAGGTATATTTTTTTATTTATTTTTATTTTTATTGTCATTTACTTCAAGTTATTACATTATGTCTCTATATACATAGTTTTATAAATGGGTTAAATAAATGGGTTGTACTTGTATAGCGCTTTTCTACCTTCAAGGTACTCAAAGCGCTTTGACACTACTTCCACATTTACCCATTCACACACACATTCACACACTGATGGAGGGAGCTGCCATGCAAGGCGCCAACCAGCACCCATCAGGAGCAAGGGTGAAGTGTCTTGCTCAGGACACAACGGACGTGACGAAGTTGGTACTAGGTGGGATTTGAACCAGGGACCCTCGGGTTGCACACGGCCACTCTTCCACTGCGCCACTTTTTTTGTTGTTAATTTTGGCCAAAGGGCAGGCATTTCAATTTGTCACACACACTTGTTATTACATATGTTGACCAGAGGGGGAGCACTTTTAAAACCAACGCACAGTCAATTTGAAAAATCCCTCCTTTTTGGGAACACCCTCATTTTGATAGATTTTACCAGCCGGGGTGCAAATGAGACATTCTCTGTTAGATGCAATGTTATTGGGACCATGATTTATGTCCTAACGTGTTCACACCTCCTCATATGGAAGCTACTTTTCCTTGTTAGTGTCTCAAGAAGGGTAAAAATATAAGAACACAAACACACAATGGAAAAATATTTGTTCACTTTTAAAAAAAAAACTATTGTGTCATATAGTCCTTCAAACCCACTTCAGGAGTTCCCCTTGAACACTCACAGCTGCTTTAAAAATAGCAACAATGCTTACACTAACCCTTTTGTCAGACATATTTATTGAACACATTTATTGTTGTAAAGAAAGCTGTATCTACCATAGATCCCGGACTATAAGCCGCTATGTTTTTCCTTCGCTTTGCAGCCCGCGGCTTATAAAACGGTGCAGTCGATTCGTAGATCTTTCTTTGCTGACGGCCATAATGTTTTGTGTTCAAGAGTTTTCATTAAACCCAAGCAGAGACGTGGAAATGGTGTGTTATTGTTTGTGCTGGTACGCTCACTGCAGGGTTGAAAATGTGCTTCCCGTTTTAATGCCTTGAACCGGAAGTACAACCATCCATAACATTTTTGCTAAAAGGAATTCTTAATTCATCATTCCAAGCAACATTTGTAAGTTTTACAAAGTAACTAAAACAATTCATACTTATTGTAAATCCTGGACTATAAGCCACTACTTTTTTCGGCTATAAGACCATGCGGCTAATTTATGGATGTTTCTTAGGCTATGATACAAATAGTTAAAAAAACAAACACAAAACAAGCAAATAGACTGAAAGGGTGTGTGATTGTTTGTGCTATGGCGGCATTTTTGGACAGGTACGCTCACTTCAAGGTTGAAAATGTATTTTCTGTTGTAATGCCTTGAACTGGAAGTAAAACGGTCCATAACCTTTTTGCTAAAAGGGATTCTTAATTCATCATTTCAGGAAACATTTGTAAGTTTTACAATGTAACTAAAACAATTCATACTTATCGTAAATTCCGGACTATAAGCCACTACTTTTTTCGGTTTATAAGACCATGCGTCAAATTTATGGATTTTTCTTCGCTGACGGCCAGGCCATGATACAAATAGTTAAAAAAAAAAAGAAGAAAAAAAAAGAGCAAAGTGAATGAAACGGGTGTGTGCTATGGTGCCATTTTTGGACGGGTCAGCTCACTTCAAGGTTGAAAATGTACTTTGTTTTAATGCCTTGGACCAGAAGTACAACCGTCCATAAAGTTTTGCTCAAAGGAATTCTTAATTCATCACTCCAAGCAACATTTGTAAGTTTTACAATGTAACTAAAATAATTCATACTTATTGTAAATTCCGGACTATAAGCCACTACATTTTTCGGCTTCTAAGACCATGCATTTAATTTATGGATGTTTCTTAAGCCATGATACAAATTGTTAAAAAACGAACAAGGGTGTGTTATTGTTTGTGCTATGGCGCCATTTTTGGACAGGTACGCTCACTTCAAGGTTGAAAATGTACTTTCTGTTTTAATGCCCTGAACCGGAAGTACAACTGTCCATAACATTTTTGGTAAAAGGGATTCTTGATTCATCATTCCAAGCAACATTTGTAAGTTTTACAATGTAACTAAAACAATTCATACTTATCGTAAATTCCGGACTATAAGCCACTGTTTTTTTCCGTATATAAGACCATGCGGCTAATGTTTCTTTGCTGACAGCCAGGCCATGATAAAAATAGCTAAAAAAACAAACAAAAACAAGGAAATAGACTGAAAGGGTGTGTTATTGTTTGTGCTACGGCGCCATTTTTGGATGGGTACGTTCACTTCAAGGTTGAAAATGTACTTTCTGATTTAATGCCTTGAGCCGGAAGTACAACTGTCCATAACATTTTTGCTAAAATGGATTCTTAATTCATCGCTCCAAGCAACATTTGTAAGTTTTACAATGTAACTAAAACAATTCATACTTATCGTAAATTCCGGACTATAAGCCACTGCTTTTTTCCGTATATAAGACCAGCGGGTAATGTTTCTTTGCTGACAGCCAGGCCATGATACAAATAGCTAAAAAAACTAAAAAAAAATGAGCAAATAGACTGAAAAGATGTGTTATTGTTTGTGCTATGGCACCATTTTTGGACGGGTACGCTCACTGCAGGGTTGAAAATGTACTTCCTGTTTTGATGCCTTGAACCGGAAGTACAACCGTCCGTAACAATTTTGCTCAAAAGGATTTTTCATTAATCTTTTCAAGCAACATTTGTATGTTTTACAATGTAACTAAAACAATTCTTGGTTATTGTAAATTGTGGGCTATAAGCTACTAATTTGTTCGGCTTTTAAGACCAAGCGTTTAATTTATGGATGTTTCTTAGGCCATGATACAAATAGTATATTTCTGTTTTAATGCCTTGAACCGGAAGTACAACCTTCCATAATATTTTTGCTGAAAGGGATTCTTAATTCATCATTCCAAGCAACATTTGTAAGTTTTTCAACGTATCTAAAACAACTCATACTTATTTTAAATTCCGGACTACAAGCCACTACTTTTTTCGGCTTATAAGACCTCGCCGCTAATTTAAGGATTTTTCTTCGCTGACGGCCAGGCCTTGATACAAATAGTTAAAGAAACAACAAAAAACTAACAAATAGACTGAAAAGGTGTGTAATTGTTTGTGCTATGGCACCATTTTTTGGACAGGAGCACTCACTGCAGGGTTGAAATTGTATTTCCTGTTTTAATGCCTTGAACCGGAAGTATAACCATCCTTAACAGATTTGCTCAAAAGGATTCTTCATTCATCACTCCAAGCAACATTTGTAAGTTTTACAATTCAACTAAAACAATTAATTCTTATCGTAAATTCCGGTCTATAAACCTGTATTTTTCAGGAAATAATAAAAATAGTCAAAAAACAACAACAACCAATTAGACTGAGGAGGTGCGTTATTGTTTGTGGTGTGGCGCCATCTTTTGGATGGGTTCACCTACTGCAGGTGCTGCAGAGTCCTTCCATTTAGTGTGTTCAAACGGAAGTAGAGTGCTGTTCAATCTTCTAGCCATCCATAAGTTTTCTACTCATATGGATGCTTCATTCATCACTTTAAGCAACGTTTGTAAGTTTTACAATATAACTAAAACAACTTTTTATTACTAAACCGTCCCATGTGTGATATCTGTAGGAGTGTTTTCATGCATATGTGTACGTGCCATCGTAATGTAATGACGCTAGTGTCGTTAGCATTAGCTAATACGCCAACACGTCTACGGGTGTGTTTTTTTTTAGTATTATTAACTCACAATGGCATTCTTTTTGTCTTGTTTTAGTTTCTTAAATTCACCAACATGTCACAGTGGAGTTATTCAGTCTGTTTAGCTGATTGGAGTGCCAGCTCCCGTCCATGAAAGTGGCTTCTGTTTTGTTTGATCGTCCATTTTACTGCTGTGTTACAGACACCGTTTGGAAACAATTAAGGTATGTAAATAAACATTTACACAACGTTTCAAGGGAAATAACTTATTTACATCATGTATATCTGCGGCTTATACCCTGGTGGGACCTTTTCTTCGAAATTTTAGCAGGTGCTCTAAAAAAAATGGTAAAATGGGTTTTACTTGTATAGCGCTTTTCTACCTTTAAGGTACTCAAGTCTGTCATGATCCGTTGCCCGGATCATATTTTGTTTAGTCATGTTCTGTTAGTTTTGGACTCCCTTAGTTCCGGTTTTGTGCACCTCTGGGTTTGTTTTGGTTTCCCTGGGTACTAATTGGGTTCACCTGCCTCTGGTTAGTGGTCGGCACGCTCACCTGCTGTCGAGCACTAATCAGAGAGCTACTTATTCACCTTTTTTGCCACGTTTAGTCTGACTTCGTTGTTTGCTGAATGCAACAACTACGTTGTGGTTAACGAGGAATAAATCATGTTCCCACCTGCACTCTTTGTCCGGAGTGGTCCGTCTGCATCCCGAGAGAACAAACCCCGCAGTAAGATGCGATCCCCACGTGACGGAACGAAGCCATCCTGAGCGTGGCGAGAAAGGGTGAATAAATAGCTCTTTGATTAGTGCTCGACAGCAGGTGAGCGTGCCGACCACTAACCAGACACAGGTGAACCCAATTCGTACCCATTGACACCAAAACAAACCCAGAGTTGCGCAAAACAGGAACAAAGGGAGTCAAAACTAACAGAACATGACTAAACAAAACATGATCCATGACAAAAGCGCTTTAATGTCCTCTTTTCCCCAGACATGTCTTCTTTTGCGGGGCTGTCCGGGCGGGGTTTCTTAAGTGTCTCAAACGTCCGGCATTTTGAGTCAGGGTTGCCTGTATTTTCAATGTACTTCCAGGGTGTAGAAGGGGTTGAAAACAAAAAAAACTGTGAAGGTGTGCACGCGATGTAGTAGATTGATTGGCAATCAAGGCATACATGGTCAACAGCCATACAGGTTACACTGAGGGTGGCCGTATAAACAACTTTAAAACTGTTACAAGTATGCGCCACACTGTGAACCCACACCAAACAAGAATGACAAACACATTTCGGGAGAACATCTGCACCTTAACACAACATAAACACAACAGAACAAATACCCATAACCCCTTGCAGAACTAACTCTTCCGGGACACTACAATATATATAATCCATAAATGCAGATTCCAACCATTGAAATACTTTGTAAAGTTGAAGACAACAGAAAACAACTATACACATCATAATGGCAGCTATACTTTCCATCTTAGAGATCTAAAAAAAATAATTTGGGAATGTCCGGCGGGCCAGATTGAAAAGCTCAACGGGCTGCATATGGCCCTTGGGCCTTAATTTGCCCAGGTCTGCTTTAGATGTTTCAACTCCGCTCTCATGCAGTTGTCCCTAATGTTGTGGCTGGTGACTGTAAATGATACATCCGCATCAACAGTCAATTAAATTCTGGACGCTTTTGTGTTTCCACACGCACCTACACTGATACACTTAAAAAACACACAGGAGGCCAGATTCCCTACTAAATTTATGAAGGCTTGTAGGTTCAAACTGAAGACGCACTGTGTTGATTGTGGGGGTTTTTTGTGCAATGACTTGGGAAGGTTGTTCGAATTAGGTCATACAAGTAATTGCAATGCTGGCTCCATTTTAAATACACAATTCATAGTCATTAGCATATCACAAATTACTTAGAAAACACACCGGAGGTCAGATTATCTACTAAACTTCTGAAGGCTCGTGGGTTCAAACTGGGTTTTTTTTGTGCAATGACTTGGGAAGGTTGTTCGAATTAGGTCATACAGGAAATTGCGATGCTGGCTCCATTTGAAAATCACAATTCATGGTCATTCGCATACCCCAAATTACTTAGAAAATACACAAGAGGCCAGATTCCTTACTAAACTTCTGAAGGCTCGTGGGTTTGAACTGGGGTTTTTTTGTGCAATGACTTAGGAAGGTTGTTCGAATTAGGTCACACAGGTAATTACGATTCATGGTCATTGACATATCCTAACATACTTAAAAACACACAGGAGGCCAGATTCCCTACTAAATTTCTGAGGCCTTGTAGGTTCAAACTGAAGACGCCCTGTGTTGCTTGTGGGGGTTTTGTGTGCAATGACTCGGGAAGGTTGTTCAAATTAGGTCATACAAGTAATTGCGATACTGGCTCCACTTTAAATCACAATTCATGCTCATTAGCATATCCCAAATTACTTGGTAAACACACAGGAGGCCAGATTCCCTACTAAACTTCCGAAAGGCTTGTGGGTTCAAACTGAAGACGCCCTGTGTTGTTTGCGGGGTCTTTTTGTGCCATGACTAGGGAAGGTTGTTCGGATTATGTCATACAAGTAATTGCGATGCTGGATCCACTTCAAACCACAATTCATGATCATTGACATATCCCAACATACTTGAAAACACACATGAGGCCAGATTCCGTACTAAATTTCTGAAGGCTCGTAGGTTCAAACTAAAGACGCCCTGTGTTGTTTGTGGGTTGTTTTTTTTGCGCCATGACTAGGGAAGTTTGTTTGAATTAGCTCATACAAGTAATTGCAATGCTGGCTCCACTTTAAATCACAATTCATGGTCAATAGCATATCCCAAATTACCTTGAAAACACACAGGAGGCCAGATTCCCTACTAAACTTCTGAAAGGCTTGTTGGTTCGAACTGAAGACGCCCTGTGTTGTTTGCCATGACTAGGGAAGGTTGTTCGGATTAGGTCATACAAGTAATTGCGATGCTGGGCCTTAATTTTCCCAGGTCTGCTTTAGATGTTTCAACTCCGCTCTCATGCAGGTGTCCCTAATGTTGTGGCTGGTGACTGTAAATAATACATCCGCATCAACAGTCAATTAAATGTGGGTCGGTTTTGTGTTTCCACACGCACCTACACTGATAGAGCCGTGTTTTGACGACATGTTATTAAATCCTTCGCTGCCTCTAATAACACCATTGTATGTGTGTGTGTGTGTGTGTGTGTGTGTCGTGTTGTGGGAGACACTTGCAGACAAAGTCGAGCCGAGACGGCGCTAAAACCCCCGGCAGCCGCAGCGCTCAGACTAATTTGTATTAGTAATTCCAAATAATGGTATTAATGCCCATTAGAAGCGTGGCGAGGGGCGAGCATGAAGACATTAAAACACCTACGTGCGCTAAGCGCTGGTTTTGCTTGACGCACCAAATAAAGACTTTCGCCTCGCGCCGAGCCAACGCTCGCGCATTTCCATAATCAACGCCGTTTTTACTCCCATTAGTGTCTGTTTTATTTTCTTAAATAGACATCATATTCTTGTCCTGGCGAGAGAGGTGCGTTTTTTGTTTGTTTGTTTGTTTTTTTAGGAATAAAAAGCCCAGGTGCGATGAAGCGACTCGTCTCCTGTCGCTACGTGGCCTCCGCTCTCATGTCGTGTTCACAAAATGTGGCCAAGGTGCATCAAATCCTGTCTGAACCAGGCTAACGGCGAGCCATAATGGCGCGAGGGAAACGCACCTTGAGCCGAGCTAAATCCGCATCAGAACGCCGCACAGCCAGTGTGATTTGTCTTGTGTCTTCAAAGGCTATTCTCCCGCTTTGCTGCGCCACACACACAAAAGACGCTATATGTTAATTGATAATCAGCAGTGTTGATTCAGCGGTGCATTCAGTGCAAATCTGCGCCCTTCTGGATGTCGGGAGAGGTTTTTTTTGTCCCCGCCGCTGCCGCGCCGGTGCCAAACTCGCTGGCAGCGCCGCCACCTGTTGGCGCTGCCAAGGCCTGGCAGGGGTTATCGATGCTCTCTGATGGCGCCCGGCAATCGCGGTGGAAATGACTGCGGCTTGCCTGCGTCATGCCAAATAGAAAAGAGCATTGCCCGCCATGGCCCGACGGCGAGGGGCAAAAAAAAAAAAAAAAAAAACCCAACCAAAAACAAAGAGAAAACACGATGTAAAGCATGTTGACACACATGGTGTTTTTGCGATGACACTGTGCAGGTCTGCATGATGCCCAGAAATGTTTGGGTCATCTGTTACAGGGGTGTCCTAACTTTATATAGTCTATATATGACTATATACAGTGGGGGAAAAAAGTATTTAGTCAGCCACCGATTGTGCAAGTTCTCCCACTTAAAATGATGACAGAGGTCTGTAATTTTTATCATAGGTACATTTTAACTGTGAGAGACAGAATGTGAAAAAAAAAATCACATTGTAGGAATTTTAAAGAATTTATTTGTAAATTATGGCGGAAAATAAGGATTTGGTCAACCATTCAAAGCTCTCACTGATAGAAGGAGGTTTTGGCTCAAAATCTCACGATACATGGCCCCATTCATTCTTTCCTTAACACGGATCAATCGTCCTGTCCCCTTAGCTGAAAAACAGCCCCAAAGCATGATGTTTCCACCCCCATGCTTCACAGTAGGTGTGTTGTTCTTGGGATGCAACTCAGTATTCTTTTTCCTCCAAAGACGACCAGTTAAGGTTATACCTAAAAGTTCTATTTTGGTTTCATCTGACCACATGAAATTCTCCCAATCCTCTGCTGTATCATCCATGTATCCATTTTGATATAAACTCAACTTGTCGTGTTTGGAGGAAGAAGAATACTGAGTTGCATCCCAAGAACACCACACCTACTGTGAAACATGGGGGTGGAAACATCATACTTTGGGGATGTTTTTCTGCTAAGGGGACATGACGATTGATCCGTGTTAAAGTTTTTTGGCTTCATGACTAGGGAAGGTTGTTCAGATTAGGTCAAACAAGTAATTGCGATGCTGGCTCCAATTTAAACACAATTCATGGTCATTGACATTACCCAAAATACTTAGAAAACACCCAGGAGGCCAGATTCCCTACTAAACTTCTGAAGGCTCATGGGTTCAAACTGAAGACAGCCTGTGTTGTTTGTGGGGTTTTTTTTGCATCATGACTAGGGAAGGTTGTTCGGATTAGGTCATACTAGTAATTGCAATGCTGGGTTCACTTCAACCCACAATTAATGGTCATTGCCATATCCCAAATTACTTACAAAACACCCAGGAGGCCAGATTCCCTATTAAACTTCTGAAGGCTCGTGGGTTCACTCTGAAGACAGCCTTTGTTGTTTGCGGGGTTTTTTGGCGTCATGACTAGGGAAGGTTGTTCGGATTAGGTCATACTAGTAATTGCAATACTGGCTCCAATTTAAATCACAACTCATGGTCATTGACATATCCCAAAATACTTAGAAAACACACAGGAGGCCAAATTCCCTACTAAACTTTTGAAGGCTCGTGGGATCAAACTGAAGACGCTCTGCGGGCTGTTGTTTAGACTCTCCTGATCTGTTAGTACCTTCACTAAAGAGGTCATGTTTTCTTATTTTTGGGAGGGTTGCACACACACAAAGATATAAATAACCTATTAAGGCTATGCCCACACATACACAAGTACACGTGTTTTTAAAAACGGATTTCTTCGTGATAGCCAGCGTCCTCTACAGTGGACATTTGCCTCCTTAAAGTTTTGTTATCCATCAGAAATATCAAGCATGTAAAATGCATCAACCATAGATAGGTGATTTTCATTTTTCTCGTATTGCATTGCAATGGATTTAAATTTGTGCAATTTTCAACTATTTTTAGTGTTTGGATGTTTTAAAAAATATATATATATATTTATATATTCACAAAGTTGAGTGAGCAGGTTGCGTTAAGTTAAGTTAAAGTTAAACTTTGAGACTATGTGGGTTGACTTTTTGTGTTGTTTGTGGTGTTTTTGTGTGTGCCATGACTAGGGAAGGTTGTTCGGATTAGGTCATACTATTAATTGCAATGCTTGCTCCACTTCAAACCACAATTCATGGTCATTGACACATCCCAAATTATTTGGAAATCATCCGGCAGGCCAGATTACCGTCTAAACTTCTGAAGGCTCGTGGGTTCACACTGAATACCCCTGGACACCCCTGATCGATTAGTACATTCACTAAATAGGTCATGTTTTCTTATTTTTGTGAGGGTTGCACATACACAAAGTAAAATATTTCCACTAATATGTGTAAAAAGTTGTGGCTAAGGAGAAAGAATAACCTATTAAAGCTACACATACAAAGGTACACGTGTTTTAAAAAACGGATGTCCTTGTGAGAGCCAGTGTCGTCTGTAGTGGACATATGCCTCCTTAAAGTGTTATAATCAATCAGAAATATCCATTAATCCAGTTTCTACTGCTTGTCCCTATTGGGGTCGCGGGGGTGCTGGAGCCTATCTCATACGCATTCGGGCGGAAGGTGGGGTAAACCCTGGACAAGACGCCACCTCATCAAGGATAGGAATAGGTGTTTTGCATTTTTTTTCAGATTACATTGCAATGGATTTAAATTTGCTTAATTTTCAACTATGTATAGTGTTTAGATGTGTGTTTTTTTTTGCTTGAATAATATTCACAAAGTTGAATGAGCAGGCTGCGGTATGTGAGACCATGTGGGTTGACTTTTTGTGTTGTTTGTGGTGGATTTTTTTGCGCCATGACTAGGGAAGGTTGTTCGGATGAGGTAATACAAGTAATTGCGATGCTGGCTCCACTTCAAATCACAATCCATGGTCATTGACATATCCCAAATTACTCAGAAAACATCCGGCAGGCCAGATTACCGTCTAAACTTCTGAAGGGTTGTGGGTTCACACTGAAGACCCCTGGGCACCCCTGATCTATTAGCCTCTTCACTAAATAGGTCATGTTTTCTTATTTTGTGAGGGTTTCACACACAAAATTAAAATATTTCCACTAATATTTGTACAAGGTTGTGGCTAAGGAGAAAGAATAACCTATTAAAGCTATGCCCACACATACACAGGTACAGGTGTTTTTAAATACAGATGTCCTCCTGAGAGCCAGCGTCCTCTGCAGTGGACATTTGGTCAAGAACCAGCCCTGTTACGCATGCTCTCAAACATCCTCTGTAGAGGACGTCGGCTCCTAAGAACCTTCCGCATCCCACAGGCCGTTGGGCCCTTGAGCAAGGCACTTCACTCACCTTGCCTCCAGTGCCGCCCACACTGGTATATAAATGGTCATGCAGAGAGGTTCTTGGTGCGAATTGGCAGCCATGTTTCCGTCAGTCTGCGAACAAATATTATTCCACTTTAGGGGTGCGATGATTCGTCTATGTTGTCAGCAAATAGCGACAATAAAATGTGTTGCTGATTTTAAAACCCTACTTACTCGGTGGTGCAGTGACTATTCTGTTTAAGGGTTAATCTTGTCGCGTTGAGGGCGGGACTTTTTAAGACAGGGGCGCCATTCACAGCTTACTACATTCAGTCCAATCAGGTATGGAGTAACCGATTTAATTGCACTTGGTAAGGACCTGCCCAGCAGGCACAAGACATTGATAGAACGTTGATTATACGTACATGTCCTTTAAAACTGACTTTGAAACATCACTGCAAACATTGCAAAAACTGAAATCTAAGTATGATTATATATCTCAAATAAGGGTGATTTTTGCTTATTTTCTGTCTAATAAGATACTTCTTCTCACTAAGCAGATTTTATGTTAAGTGTTTTACTTGTTTTAAGTGTTTTGGTCATAAATGATCTCAGTAGGATATTACACCTTTTTACTGAGATTTTATGACTTATATTGAGTAAAACATGCTTAAAACTAGAATATCAACTGATGCAAAGCCATGTTATCAACACTCACAAGTATAAAACTGCTTTTTTAAAGTAATCATTTCTTACTTCAAGCATTAAAAAAAATCATGATGCCGAGCGCATATCATTATGTCAAGATAATGGCACTAGCATTTACTTAATTTAAGAATATTTTTCAACATATTGAGCAAAAAGGACTCAATTTTTTTCTACCAAGAAAAGTGCACTTGTTTTTAGTGAGAATACATTTATTTTAAGGTATGTTTGGGTTCATTAGGTTTGCTAATTTTACTTGTTTTGGAAAGTCTTGACAAGCGGAATTTTTGTCAAGACATGGACTTTGGTGGGGTTTGTTTTCTCATGGTGCAAAGCGACTGAACCGGACACCACGAGAAGGTAATGGCATATTTTAACTAATCTATCAAAAAGTGAAAACAAAAGGCGCTCTCACAGCGGCGGTACAAAACGTGGCTAAGAAAACAAAAACTATTACTATAACGTAAACTATGGACATGAAAACATGAACTAAAAAACTCACTAAACTGTGGCTTGAATAAACAAAAAAAACTTACGTGGCAAGAAAAGAGCAGCCTGAACTATGACTTGGACAGAGTACTCAGAGTGTCAAGAGTGCAGAGCATGAATGTGATGTCGCCAGGCTGACTGCGTGGCAACTACAGGCTTAAATAGTGGTGACTTGATTAACAACAGGTGCGTGAGTCCAAATGAATCTGGTGCGTGACATGCACAGGCATATATATATATATATATATATACATATGCCTGTGTATATACACATATACATCAGATACAATATATATATATATATATATATATATATATATATATATATATATATAAGGGCTGGGCAACGATTAAACATTTTAATCGAAGTTAATCACACTATTTCTCCGATTAATCGCGATTAACTGCATTGTATACGCAAAGCCCAATAATGAATTCAAAAGTAGTGTGTAATGCACCTTTATTGGAATATTCTCCCACACGAACAAAAGCGCCAAAACATTTGTTGTGCAAACACAATTTAAATCAGTCCTTGTTAAACAGTAGCAGTTAAATAGCATATTTGATGAAAATCAACTCAAAAAATGTAAATACAAACATTTAAGCTTATTGCCACTGCCAGGGTATTTAAGTTATCCTGTTTGTTGTGGAAAATAAATATAATCTACATACAAATCTCTGAGCCACAATCATAACATCTGAACAGGCAATTTCTGAGGTAACAGCAGAAACATTTTTTTTTATCAGGGTCTTATGTTTAAAAAAACTATATTATAGGTAGTGGGCTGTTTTAGGGAATTTTTGATCAAATTATCCGTAGTAGCAATATTAATAATGTTTTGTTTATTCTGCGTAGTGCGCTTAAAATAATTATGACCATATCTAGGAATTGATATGATGGGAATTTTCCGATTGTTTACTTGGTGCTTTGATAAACTGAACGCATATACATGTTACTATTTGTGATGTTATGAGCCAGGGAAAAAAAAGAACTACCCTACCCAGCATGCAACAGGAGTGACGAGCATGCGCGGTAGCCCGGTAAAGGTTGTGTGTCGCCATGACGGCATCTTGTATGTTGTGACATGCACGCTCTGAAAGCAAACGTTAAGAACTCAGCCAACACTCCTCGTCTGCATTATTCATAAATAGACAGACAACACAAATACTCCGCTGCTTCACAGGCCGCTGGATGTAGCCGGCAAAGTATTCCCATGCTAGCTAGCCGGTCTAGCAAGCACGCGTCCATCCATCCATTTTCTACCGCTTATTCCCTTTCGGGGTGGCGGGGGGCGCTGGCGCCTATCTCAGCTACAATCGGGCCATTCAGTCCAAAACGGCCCGATCTATCCACATTCAGAATTGTCTGGTGGTCGTAAGTGATCCCGGAGTGACCACGCTGTAAGCCAGACATGAAATTTGCAGAATTGTCCGGTATTTTTGCCAAATGTTCCATCTTTACCAAGAGCCCCTCGACGCCGAAGTACATCCGGGAGATGCCATCTTGTTAAGAAAAGGCGTTAACAAAATAAAAGCATGTAAACAACATATGCAAATGTGCGATAAAATAATTGTCGACGTTAATAGATTGATGAGTTAACGCGTAATTAACGCATTAATTTGCCCACCCCTAATATATATATGTATATATATGTATGTATATATATATATATATATATATATATATATATATATATATATATATATATATATATATATATACATACACACACACAGTTATACATATTCACACCCCTACTTATGCATTTAGGATCCCCATAAGTCCTGAAAATTTGAACTCAAACCTTGCTAGCATTGCAGAAGTATTTATAAAATATTCTTGCCTTCCTTCATACTTTCACCAAACGAGCCATTTGGAATTTGCTCTGTCATGTGAACTTTTTTCTGCCCTATCTCGTCAGCGGATATATTTGCACATGGTCAAGTTTTAACCAGAGAGCTTAGCACGAGTCCGCCATCATAGTCCGCGCTGCAGTCAATAAAGGGGTACATTATCACCAGACCTATGTAAGCGTCAATATATACCTTGATGGTGCAGAAAAAAGACCAATCTATTTTTTTAACCGATTTCCGAACTCTAAATGGGTGAATTTTGGCAAATCAAACGCCTTTCTGTTTATCGCGCTGGAGGCGATGACGTCAGAATGTGACGTCGCCGAGGTAACACACCCGCCATTTTCATTTTCAACACATTACAAACACCGGGTCTCAGCTCTGTTATTTTCCGTTTTTTTGACTATTTTTTGGAACCCTCGAGACATCATGCCTCGACGGTGTGTTGTCGGAGGGTGTAAGAACACTAACAGGGAGGGATTCAAGTTGCACCACTGGCCCGAAGATGCGAAAGTGTCTGCCGCCAGACCCCCATTGAATGTGTCTCCACATTTTACCGGCGATGCTAAGGCAGACATGGCACAGAGATGTATGGATAACCTGCAAATGCATTTGCAACGATAGTCAACGAAATCACAAAGGTTTAGTTTTGTTGATGTTGACTGCCAGCTAATCGATGCTAACATGCTACCCTAATCGATACTAACATGCTATTTACCGGCGGTGCTAAAGCAGACATGGCACAGAGATGTATGGATAACCTGTAGATGCATTTGCAACTATATTACGTTTCCTTCCACCCACATTTAATGCGAAAAAAACACTTACCAATCGACGGATTTAAGTTGCTCTAGTGTCAAAAGATGTGAAAGTCCTGATCGTTTGGTCCGCACATTTTACCGGCGATGCCAACGCAGCTATTCGGCCATGCTATGGCTATGAATAGCGTCAATAGCTATTCGCTCAATAGCTTCAGTTTCTTCTTCAATACTTTCATACTCCAACCATCTGTTTCAATACATGCGTAATCCGTTGAATCGCTTAAGTCGCTGAAATCCGAGTTTGAATCCGAGCTAATGTCACTATATCTTGCTGTGCTATTCCCATTGTTTGTTTGAATTGGCAGCACTGTATGACGTCACAGGGAAATGGCCAGTGTCTTCGCAGAGAGCGAAAATAAGGCACTTTAAAGCTTTATTTAGGGATATTCCGAGACCGGTAAAATTTTGAAAAAAACTTAAAAAAATACAACAAGCCACTGGGAACTGATTTTTATTGTTTTAAACCCTTTTTTAAATTGTGATAATGTTCCCTTATAAGCACCTTCTTTTTCTCTATTCTATCCTCCACTGTCGCCATTTCTAATACAAATTAGCCGATATCTCAAACTTATATTTGTCAGCAGTCTTGCTACGGACGTGATTAAAACTACAACAAAGACGACGAGGAGAAGACACAGTCAAAGTGGAGGCACGTAAATAAGGCCGCCCACAAAACTGTGCATCCTGAAGAATAGATAGCAGTTTGTCAAACATAATCTATGCTAAATATTGACCAAATAATAAGCATTACATAATATGTAGATCACAATAATGTGTTTAAAATGTAAAAATATATATATATAATATGACCCTTTTAAATAATTTTCCACTTCTTGTTTAAATATTAAAAAAAACCTAAGAAAAACACCTTCACAGTTATGGGACTCTTTTCAAACGGGACCGCCCCCGCGATGTGCGACCTGGTGTCGATATTGCGAGTGCCGTTCTGTCTCAGGTTAGAAAGTTTTGACTATTACGTTTCCTGCTAAAAGTTTTAGTTCTCTGCTTTTGTGGGGGTATTTGTGAAATCGAACCAAACTTTTGACCTCACACGGGTGGGTGGAACCACCACCCAAGACAGCGTACAGTCATTGTTGCCGTAAACTAATTTGACTTCAGCGAAGTTCTTTGACTTTATCTGGAAGCTGATGTCTGTGGATGAAACAACAGCTTTGCGGGACGATGTGATTACTGTATTTGTGGTCGCACATACGCAAGATTGATGTGCCCTGAAAATATTTACGAGTCGACGTGTGTTGCGTTCAATCTGACACACACCTGCCATCCAAGGACGGCTTGCCACCTCGGCCTTGGCTGTGTAGGCTTCCTGTTGTGTATTGGTTTCCTGTTTGGCTTATTTGACACAGGTCCAACTTTGCTTGCAACAGTTGTGTGGTTTCTCAGTAAAAAGTCAAGAGAATTAAAAAAAACTAATGTTTGTTCAAGTACAGTGCAAACTCTGAAGTAATAGTAATAATTATAATAATAGATTTTCTTTGTAAAAAAAAAAAGCACTTTATGTTCAGCAAACAGTGTAAAAAAATAGTAATAATAATAATAAAAATATAATAAAAATAAATAAAATATAAAACTAGAAACAGCCCAATAGCTAAAACCAGCATGCATATCTCTAAAAAGGCTTTTTTTAAAAGATGGGTTTTTAAGCCTTTTTTAAAAAGCATCCACAGTCTGAGGTGCCCTCAGGTGGTCAGGGAGAGCGTTCCAGAGACTGGGAACAGCGGAGCAGAAAGCCCGGTCCCCCATAATTCGTAGTGTTGTTCCGATACCAATATTTTGGTACCGGTACCAAAATTATTTTGATACTTTCTGTACTTTTCTAAATAAAGGGGACCACAAAAAAATTGCATTATTGGTTTTATTTTAACAAAAATACATTAAACATATGTTTCTTATTGCAAGTTTGTCCTTAAATAAAATAGTGAACATACAAGAAAACGTGTATTTTATTAGTAAGTAAACAAACAAACGTTCCTAATTTAGCTGCTGACATAGGCAGTAAAATATTGTGTAATTTTCCATTCTATTACTTAATCAAAATGATTAAGGACAAGTGGTAGAAAATGAATTATTAATCTACTTGTTCATTTACTGTTAATATCTGCCTACTTTCTCTTTTAACATGGTCTATCTACACTTAAAATGTACTAATCGCTTATTCTTCTGTTGTTTGATACTTTACATTAGTTTTGGATGATACCACAAATTTAAGAATCAAAAATGATACCAAGTTATTATGAGATCATACATTGGTCATATTTCCTGAGTTTATAAACATAATACACATTTAAAAAAGAAAAAGAAAAAAGATGCCTACAAATATTGACGTTATAGTAGTATTGACTACATACCCTACTGTACTTGGTATCATTACATTGGATGTCGGGTGTAGATCCACCAATGGTGTTTGTTTACATTTTGACCCCGGTGAGCTACGGTTTGTAGTGAAGCATGTTTAGCTATCCCTCGTCCCGGAGGGATGATACTTGTAAGAAACTTACTTTTTTTGTCGCCATGGAGGCGAGGATTAGTGATCCTGCCGACTAGGGCTGGACTTTAGCCGCTAGCTAGTTAGCCATGTCTTAAAGCGCCTCTTCCGGCAGGCGTTTCGGTGTTGTATAACTTCACCTTCATAGTTAGTTTTTAAGCCAAAAGTGTCCGTTCCCCCTTTTCTGTATATACACTGTGTCTGCTTGTAAGTACTCCATGGTTGTGCGCTGCCGAACATGCTAGTCTACTCGTAAACCAGCAATGACACAACATGACAACGACAGGGTGCGGGGGGGTGGTGGACCGGTACTTTTCAGAGGCGGTATAGTACCGAATATGATTCATTAGTATCGCGGTACTATACTAATACCAGTACACCGTACAACCCAATCTTACGTTAAGAATTTCTTTAACATTTTAGAGAAAACCGGGCTTCCTGAACACCTTAGTTCAGTGAGTTCTTCGAGCTTCCAAGGTTTCGTGTTAAACTTTCAGACTTGCTAATTCGCTTTACGCACATGCAGAACTTAAAGTATTTAACCGTAATTTTCTGAAAACGCATTACAATTAGAGATGTCCGATAATATGGGACTGACGATATTATCGGCCGATAAATGCTTTAAAATGTAATATCGGAAATTATCGGCATCGGTTTCAAAAAGAACAATTTATGACTTTTTAAAACGCCGCTGTACGGAGTTGCACACAGACGTAGGGAGAAGTACAGAGCGCCAATTAAACTTAATAATATCTACGGCTTTTCACACACACAGGTGAATGCAACGCATACTTGGTCAACAGCCATACAGGTCACACTGAGGGTGGCCGTATAAACAACTTTAACACTGTTATGTGCCCCACTGTGAACTCACACCAAACCAGAATGACAAACACATTTCGGGAGAACATACGCACCGCACCGTAACACAACAGAACAAATACCCAGAACCCCTTGAAGCACTACCTCATCCCCCACCCTTGGTCAACATCCATACAGGTCACACTGAGGGTGGCCGTATAAACAACTTTAACAGTGTTATGTGCCACACTGTGAACTCACACTAAACAAGAATGACAAACACGTTTCGGGAGAACATACGCACCGTAACACAACAAAACAAATACCCAGACCCCCTTGCAGCACTACCTCAACCCCGCCCCCTCCAACCTCCTCATGCTCTCTCAGAGAGAGCTTGTCGCACATTCAAAACTGCTGTTTTGAGGCATGTTAAAAAAAATAATGCACTTTGTGACTTCAATAATAATTATGGCAATGCCATGTTGGTGTTTTTTTTTTTTTTCCATAACTTGAGTTGATTTATTTTGGAAAACCTTGTTACATTGTTTAATGCATCCAGCGGGGCATCCCAAGAAAATTAGGCATAACAATGTTTTAATACCACGACTGTATGCATCTGTATCGGTTGATATTGGAATCGGTAATTAAGAGTTGGACAATATCGGGATATTGGATATCGGCAAAAAAGCCACTATCGGACATCTCTGGAATTAATTATTCATCTTTGTTGTTCATAAGCACATGCCTAAAATAACAGGCTGCATTTAGAATTCAATGGAAATATTCAAGTCATTAAATATGCATTTATTATCCGATTAGTTGACTAATAGTTACGATAATCGTTGACTAATCGACTATCAAATAATAGTTGCAGCCCTACTTTTAATGCATTTATATATATATATATAAAATAGGGTTGTACGGTATATCGGCAAAAAAGTCATTATCGGAAATCTCTAATTACAATACAATTCCTGTTTTTGAACAATTCTGACAGACCTCATCTGCCAGTAGGAAAACGTTTTTTATTTAGTTTTTATTTGACTATAATAATAATAATAGATTTTATTTGTAAAAAGCACTTTACGTTGAGCGAACAACCTCAAAGTGCCACAGTGTAAAAAATAGTAATAATGAAACCAGCATGCATGTCTGTAGAAAGGCCTTTTTAAAAAGACGGGTTTTTAAGCCTTTTTAAAAGCATCCACAGTCTGATGTGCGCTCAGGTGGTCAGGGAGAGCGTTCCACAGAGTGGGAACAGCAGAGCAGAAAGCCCAGTCTCCCATTATTCGAAGCTTTGTCCGTGGAGGTTGGAGGAGGTTAGCCTGTCCGGAGCGGAGGTGTCGTCTGGAGGACACGACTATGAGTTTACAAGGAGCTTTCTAGATTGCTTTTGTTTGCACAGACTCTAAACACTTTCTTCCCTTTTTCTTTTTACTTGTTCACTACTTCTGCCACTTTGACAGCTCAAGGTTTTGTTGAGCCTGTCAACACCACGGAGCCCGTCTGATATTTTGTCACGATCCGACAAGACACACAATGCACAATGACCTGTTGCACAGGTTTACTTGGCAGCGTAGTGACGGCATGATAACAGTGCAGTCGGCGAGGAATGCGCGAGGGGAGTCAGGTGTCTCTACTATGTTTGTTGACAGCAGCATTGTGGTGTGCTGACAACCACGGGAGGAAAATCACATTCACACAGTTTTGAATCCTTCCTCCTGTCAAGACTAATTATTTGAAATCAATTAGCGACTTCTGTCTTTAGACAATGGCAGTTTTCTGTGTTTTGGTACTGGTGGATTGACCGTAAACAAACTTCAAGCTCACCCCTTTTGATTGAGCACATATTTGACTTTCAGGCGCACTGATTCTCGAAGCAAAACATGAATATTGCGACCAACAAAATAGGGAGATTTATCAGTACTGTACTGTTTTTGTTCTGGTGCACCCAGAACAGCCCATTTCAGCCCCGTTTTATCCAGTCTTCGTTTGCTTCCAATTCAATTCCGCATAGAGTTTAAGATTTTAGTCCTGACATTCCGTGCGTTGCATGGTGGGGCCCCTCAGTACATCACTGACTTGCTATGCCCTTATTTTTCAGGGTGCAGCCTCCGGTCTTCAGGCCAAGGTCTTCTAAAGATCCCAGAAACTCATTTTAAAACCCGTGAAGACTTGACATTCTATAGCTCCCAGACTCTGGAACAATTTGCACTAATCCCTCCGTGATCTTGACTGTGTTGAAACTTTTAATAAACTGTCATGACAAGGGGGTTTTCACAACTTACTGCAATGATTGTTCTCCCGGAATGCAAACTGACAGGTAGAAACATAGTTACCGTATTTTTCGGAGTATAAGTCACACCTGCCGAAAATGCATAATAAAGAAGGAAAAAAACTTTTATAAGTCCCACTGGAGTATAAGTCGCATTTTTGGGGGAAATTTATTTGATAAAACCCAACACCAAGAATAGACATTTAAAAGGCAATTTAAAATAAATAAAGAATAGTGAACAACAGGCTGAATAAGTGTACGTTACATGACGCATAAACAAACAACGGAGAAGGTGCTTGGTATGTTAACGTAACATATTATGGTAAGAGTCATTCAAATAACTATAACATATAGAACATGCTATACGTTTACCAAACAATCTGTCACTCCTAAATCGCTAAATCCCATGAAATCTTATTCGTTTAGTCTCTTACGTGAATGAGCTAAATAATATTATTTGATATTTTACGGTAATGTGTTAATAATTTCACACATATGTCGCTCCTGAGTATACGTCTCACCCCTGGCCAAACTATGAAAAAAACTGCAACTTATAGTCTGAAAAATACGGTTATTCCAAAAACTCAAAAGCGTACAAAAAAACAGATATTGTCATGAAGGGGTTTTCGCAACTTACTGGGAGGATTGTTCTCCCGGGATGCAAACATACTTTTCCTTACCAGGGTAGGTTTTTAGGAACATACTGTATTTAATTCCAAAAACTCAAAAAGGTACAAAAATACTGAAAACGGCCCGAAGGCGAGCGTGCCTATCGCACGCGGAAGCTAAAGCAAAAAACTTAGGACATAAAACATGAAACTAAAGACCAGAAAACTTCACTAAACTGTGTCTTGAAACAAATAGCATGAACTATGGAATCGCGTGAATACAAACATGAAGCTATGGCATGAAAAGAGCAACTAACTGGCAACTAACTGGCAACGACAGGGTTTAATAATAGTCTCTTGATTAGAGACAGGTGTGACACGAACGCAAGAGGCAGGTGAAAATCAGGAACAAATGGAGTCTTAAACTAACAGAAAATAACAAAAAAAAACATGATCCAGACCACAGATCATGACAGAAACATTTGAAAACGTCCTTTTTTAGTAAAGCTTATAGTTAATACACCTTTTAACTGTCATTTTCAATCAACGTTGTACCCCTTTTATGATGTTGCCCCTGTTGTTTTAAATTCAATTCACCTATGTTTTGTACAGCGCTTTTCAATTTTATCTATGAAAAGCTCTTCATAAATAAAATGTACTTACATACTTTACTTACTTACTTACTTGCTACTTGGATTCAACAGGCTAAATGTTTGGTATGTTCTCATAAGTCAAGGATACATTAAACGTGAGAATATTTATACTCAGTGGTTCTCGGGTCTGCTTTTTAATTCTCTGCAAAATGGTGTACACATCTGTATTGAGCACAATATAGTACTTTTTAATATCATATGTGTATGTTGATGTTGGTGTGCAATACAGAAGACATACAGTTACATTGCAGCTGCTCGTATTTTTATAGTCAGATGTTTAAATGTACATATTAATTAAGTATTTTTTTACTGATATTTATTCGTGTGTGCTGCTACCAGTGCCATACAATTTGGCGATATATATCGTAGCATGATGCAAAAGTGTCTATCGTATGATGTAGTGTTGTCCTGATATCAATATTTTGGTACCAAAAATGTATTTCGATACTTTTTTAAATAAAGGAGACCACAAAAAATTGCATTACTGGCTTTATTTTAACAGGAAAAAAGTACTTTTTAGAAGCGGTACAGTACCGATTCATTAGTATCAAGGTACTATACCAATACCAGTATACCATAGTGTACAACCCTAGTACGATGTTAATATCTATTGTTTACATCGTACACTGCTACGTTGTTTACATCCGTATTCCAGCTTTTGTAACCTGTTAACTGTTCTGAAAAGGTTTTAGTTTGTTTTCATAAAAATAATATATTGAGAGAATCTGTTTGAAACCGGATTCGATTCAGGATCAAATAGTTGCCGCAAGAATCGGAATCGAATTGTGAGTGGTTGTAGGATTCCCATCCTTAAAATGTATGTATTAGGGCTGTCAAATTCAATGCCGGTATACCGTACAACCCTAGTACGATGTTAATTTCTATCGTTTACATCGTACACTGCTACGTTGTTTACATCCAAATTCCAGCTTTTGTAACCTGTTAACTGTTCTGAAAAGGTTTTTAGTAAGTTTTCATATTAAATAATATTTTGCGAGAATCCGTTTGAAACCAGACTCGATTCAGGATCAAATCGTTGCCGCAAGAATCGGAATCGAATCGTGAGTGGTTTTAGGATTCCCATCCTTAAAATGTATGTATTAGAGCTGTCAAAATCAATAGCGGTATACCGTACAACCCTAGTACGATGTTAATATCTATCGTTTACATCGTACACTGCTACGTCGTTTACATCCGTATTCTAGCTTTTGTAACCTGTTAACTGTTCTGAAAATGTTTTACTTTGTTTTCATAAAAATAATATATTGAGAGAATCTGTTTGAAACCAGATTCGATTCAGGATCAAATCGTTGCCGCAAGAATCGGAATCGAATTGTGAGTGGTTGTAGGATTCCCATCCTTAAAATGTATGTATTAGGGCTGTCAAATTCAATGCCGGTATACCGTACAACCCTAGTACGATGTTAATTTCTATGGTTTACATCGTACACTGCTACGTTGTTTACATCCAAATTCCAGCTTTTGTAACCTGTTAACTGCTCTGAAAAGGTTTTTTGTAAGTTTTCATATTAAATAATATTTTGCGAGAATCTGTTTGAAACCAGACTCGATTCAAGATCAAATCGTTGCTGCAAGAATCGGACTCGAATCGTGAGTGGTTTTAGGATTCCCATCCTTAAAATGTATGTATTAGGGCTGTCAAAATCAATAGCGGTATACCGTACAACCCTAGTACGATGTTAATATCTATCGTTTACATCGTACACTGCTACGTCATTTACATCCGTATTCTAGCTTTTGTAACCTGTTAACTGCTCTGAAAAGGTTTTAGTACGTTTTCATACTAAATAATATATTGCAAGAATCTGTTTGAAACTAGACTCGATTCAGGATCAAATCTTTGCCGCAAGAATCGGAATCAAATCGTGAGTGGTTGTAGGATTCCCATTATTAAAATGTACGTATTAGGGCTGTCAAATTTAATACCGGTATATACCGTACAACCCTAGTACGATGTTAATATCTATCGTTTACATCGTACACTGCTACGTTGTTTACATCCGTATTCTAGCTTATGTAACCTGTTAACTGCTCTGAAAAGGTTTATAGTATGTTTTCATACCAAATAATATATTGTGAGAATCTGTTTGAAACTAGACTCAATTCTGTATCAAATAGTTGACGCAAGACTCAGAATCGAATTGTGAGTGGTTGTAGGATTCCCATCCTTAAAATATATGTATTAGGGCTGTCAAATTCAATGCCGGTATACCGTACAACCCTAGTACGATGTTAATTTCTATCATTTACATCGTACACTGCTACGTTGTTTCCATCCGAATTCCAGCTTTTGTAACCTGTTAACTGTTCTGAAAAGGTTTTTAGTATGTTTTCATATTAAATAATATTTTGCGAGAATCTGTTTGAAACCAGACTCGATTCAGGATCAAATCGCTGCCGCAAGAATCGGAATCGAATCGTGAGTGGTTTTAGGATTCCCATCCTTAAAATGTATGTATTAGGGCTGTCAAAATCAATAGCGGTATACCGTACAAACCTAGTACGATGTTAATATCTATCGTTTACATCATACACTGCTACGTCATTTACATCCGTATTCTAGCTTTTGTAACCTGTTAACTGCTCTGAAAAGGTTTTAGTACGTTTTCATACTAAATAATATATTGCAAGAATCTGTTTGAAACTAGACTCGATTCAGGATCAAATCTTTGCCGCAAGAATCGGAATCAAATCGTGAGTGGTTGTAGGATTCCCATTCTTAAAATGTACATATTAGGGCTGTCAAATTTAATACCGGTATATACCGTACAACCCTAGTACGATGTTAATATCTATCGTTTACATCGTACACTGCTACGTTGTTTACATCCGTATTCTAGCTTATGTTAACTGCTCTGAAAAGGTTTTTAGTATGTTTTCATACCAAATAATATATTGCGAGAATCTGTTTGAAACTAGACTCAATTCTGTATCAAATAGTTGACACAAAACTCGGAATCGAATTGTGAGTAGTTGTAGGATTCCCATCCTTAAAATGTATGTATTACGACTGTCAAATTCAACGATCTATCTCATGTGATTAATTACAAACAAATATTGCATTAATCATATATATATATATATATATATATATATATATATATACATATACATATATATATATATATATATGCAGATTAATCCTAGAATTGACTTTGACCCTTTAGGCTACTCTACCTTAACCACGGCTGGTTACCTGAATGGCGGCGCAGGTTGTTATTAGACGGGCAAAAATGATTGATTCTCTGATGCATCACGATTAGAACGTGGATGATTTTGAATCGATGGACATTTGACCATATTGTAATACAGATGGTTCTAAAATGCAGCAATAATGCTATTGTTCTCTAAACATTAGTTCTAGGTTTGGTTCTATCTAACCATGGAGAACCATTAGTTAACACTCTTTTAGCGTTATGTGTTATACATGGGGGGTATATACACTATGTATGTGAACATAGTGTATATATCACCCCACCTATTGTTTGTATATATTGTTTTTCACATCTCCTAACATGTATACTGTGTATATGTACATAATTTATAATTTTTTTAACGTAAGTTTTTAGATACATGTTACAGGTTATATAGCTTTTATTATTGAATGTATCAAATGTGATGAATATTTAATGGACCACAATGGAAACAAGCCTTTTGGCTTTTTGTGCTATCCATTTGCCTTTTTAAAGCATTACATGGATTCAATTCTTTAAGATGTCAATAAACTTCTCAATCAATCAATCAAAGAAAAGGAAACTAGCAAGTAGATTGATAAATCAGGAGAGACAATAATGCATACATTGGGGCCACCAGCCGGCAAGACTTTAAGCCAAAGATATGAATGAGCAGATTGAAGACCCGGCGTGTACGAGCCGGGAGTTTATGGTGACTGGGGCCAAGGTTGCCTGAACATTGTGTGATTTTAGAAGGCACACCAATTAAAATCAAGGATGCCTGCGATCCAAGTAGGCACGTTTGTTAAAAATAAAAATTTTTATCATCTTCAGACCATTGCCAGAATCCGCCCGTTTCTTTCTCAGGCCAACACAGATGTGCTAATGCATGCTTTTATTTCCTGTCTTTTAGAGATTGTAATGCCCTGCTAGCATACTTGCCAACCTTGAGACCTCAGAATTTGGGGGATATTCAAAAGGCCCGATGAGTGTGTGTGTGTGTATGTATGTATGTATGTATATATATGTGTGTATATATATATATATATATATATATATATATATATATATATATATATATATGGCAGAGGGGTTTGTGCGTCTGCCTCACAATACAAAGGTCCTGAGTAGTCAGGGTTCAATCCCGGGCTCGATGGGATCTTTCTGTGTGAAGTTTGTATGTCCTCCCCGTGACTGCGTGGGTTCCCTCCGGGTACTCCGGCTTCTTCCCACCTCCAAAGACATGCATAGGTTGATTGGCAACACTAAATGGTCCCTAGTGTGTGAATGTGAGTGTGAATGTTGTCTGTCTATCTGTGTCGGCCTTGCGATGAGGTGGCGACTTGTCCAGGGTGTACACATCCTTCCGCCTGATTGTAGCTGAGATAGGCATCAGCGGTATAAAATGGATGGATGGATATAAAATAAATACATGAATTTCAGTGAATTACAGCTATATATATATATATATATATATATATATATATATAGCTGTAATTCACTGAAATTCAAGTATTTATTATATATATATATATATATATATATATACATATATATATATATATATATATATATATATATATATATGTATATATATATATATATACATATATATATATATATATATATATATATATATATATATATATGTGTACATATATATATATATATGACAGCATGCGGACCTGACTGAGGACTGCATGCCACTGTTAAAGGGTGAAGGTTTCAGGTGGGAGATGACGCTCAAGGCACGCCCCCAATATTGTTGTCCAGGTGGAAATCGGGAGAAATTTGTGAGAATTTGGGAGATTTTCTGGAGGGGCATTGAAATTCGGGACTCTCCCGGGAAAATCGGGAGGGTTGCAAGTGTGCCTGCAAGTAATATTCTAAGACCAGAGGGCGAAGGCACATTACACCAGTTTTAAAGTCGCAGCATTGGCTCCCCGTCCACACAAGGTCGATTTTAAAGTTCTATTATTAGTTTTTAAATGTCTTAATGGCCTTGCGCCTTCCTTATCTATCCAACCTGCTTTTACCATATCAACCCTCTTGGACCCTGAGGCCTTTTATCTTTACCAAATACCAGAACAAAGACCCACTGTGAGGCGGTGTTTAGCCACTATGGCCCCCACCTGTGGTATAGCCTGCCAGAGAGCCTCA